>NC_080175.1:77813044-77958300 GCF_950295315.1 Erinaceus europaeus
GTTGGATAGAACAGAGAGAAATCAAGAGAGGAGGGGAAGACAGAGATGGGAAGAGAAAGATAGACACCTGCAGACCTGCTTCACAGCCTGTGAAGCGACTCCCCTGCAGGTGGGGAGCCAGGGGCTCAAACCAGGATCCTTAAGCAGGTCCTTGTGCTTTGCACCACCTGCGCTTAACCCACTGCGCTACCACCCGACTCCTAAATGTCATCTTTTGAATGGCCATATGGTATTCCACTGTTAATGCTGATTCATGAGCATAACTAATGGGCAAAATATACATAAATATAGGCAGATAGTTATAGAAATAATGGTCGAGGGGCCAGGTGGTGGCGCACTGGGTTAAGCGCACACATTACAGTGCACAAGATTGTGAGTACAAGCCTCTGGTTCCCACTTGAAGGTAGGAAGCTTCATGAGTGGTGAAGCAGGGCTGCAGGTGTCTCTCTTGCTCTTTATCTCCCCTTCCCTCTTGATTTTTAGCTATCTCTATCCAATAAATAAATAAATGTAATTTTTTTTAAAAAAAAGATGTAATAGTCATCCCATATCTGCAACTTTGGAAGAACTACTATAATTTTCAATGGAGGGAATGAGGACACAGAATTCTGTTGGTAGGAATAGTATGAAATTATACCCTGCCATCTTATAATTTTGAAGATCAATATTAAGTCACTAATATTTCTTTTTTTAAAAAAATGAGCTATAGGTAGAGAAGAAATGTAGCATCTGGCTCATCGTGATGACTCCAGTCAGCTCAAAATACCTGAGCTGTAACTAGTGAGTGAGTCATCTGTTTCTCCAGGTGTGGTGCCTCCTGTTAACTCCACCCAGGCTGAAAGTTGCTTGGGAATCCAAGCAGGTATATAAGTAGAGTTACATGTGTCTTAGAAGAGGAAACAGCCCATGTGCCTTCAATTCAAAATGAAATTTCTCCTCTCCAAATGTCCTCTGTGCTCTGTGTGGGGCAGGGGAGATAGCATAACGGCTATGCAAACAGCCTTTCATGCCTGAGACACTGGGTCCCCAGGTTATGTATTCTCACTACCAGAAGTCAGAGCTGAGCAGTACTATGGTTAAAAAAAAAAAAAAAAAGGAAGGAAGGAAAGAAGAAAGAAAGAAAGAAAGAAAGAGAAAAGAGAAGGAAAAAGAAAAAGAAAAAGTCCTCTAGGTTCTGCATAAACATTTATCTATTCATAGAAGGTTCTTAATACATAATAAAAGCCAGAATTTTAGCTACAAAATTACTTCATGCTCATTAACATTATCCCTAATTGGGTGTGGGGGGGGAGAAACATGACTTCAGAAAGAACTCAACTTTCTTCTTGCTCTCATCACACATCCAGGCTTCGATACAAAATTCTCCTTATTGAATCTTCATGACGCAAGCCAGGACCACATCACAGTCGCCAGAGTGACACCTGAAGCAAACCACTTACAGTGTGACACTGAACAAGTCATTTTACTTTTCAGAACAGAAATACCCCATCCAATTAACTTTCAGCTCGATTACATCATAAGATCACATTTCACATCCTACTTCTATCATTTGCTCTACTACAGGCAAGATATACTGGAAACCTAGTAGAAAAATCTTGGGGATGCATCCTGAGATTCCTATTCCAATTTCAAAGTCACAGTGAAAGTTGAAACTCAGAGCTTGGGGGGAAGGGGAGCTTACAAGGTCATTCTAAATAAGGGAAAGTTCAAATAAAGTTACTGCAAACTGCTATTGTAATTCACTCTTCCATAAAGATTACCTCTGTTGTACTAGCAAGTTCAGCAAGACCTTGGGTTATCAGCCAAATAAATGCCACTTCAGTAAGTTATTACTGCCTGGGGCCAGCTCTAACTTGCATCGTCAACTTTTTTCCTGTTTAAAGTTCTACTGTAAGTTTTGCATTCATAAACCATGTTCCCTCTTGGCTTTATTGCTTGCCTTTCTATGACTTTTCCCCTCCCCTTGGCTGCTAAAGAGAGCCCCATTATGTAAACTAACACCCAAGAGTTTCACCCAATGATGTGAAAGTCACATTCAGATAATTTTTAGGTAGAACAAAATATGAAAGTTCACTGAACATTTCCTTGCTATGTGAACATTTCTGCCCACATCTTTGCAGCTCTGAGAATTCAATTCAAAAGAGATGTGTTCAAAAGTATATGACTTTGGCTCCAATGTATGATCCTGAGACAATAGGGAAATACTAAACTTTATGACAGTTTTTCAAATTTGTGGCTCTATGCAAATTTTCACCAACTTTCCATCACTTGAACTGAACTCAAAATGGACTCAGAAATGTAGTACTTCCCTTAATGAAAATAAATGTTGTTTCAATAGTCTCCCCCCACCCCCTTTCAATTGATGGTTAAATGTACAACAAAGGGAGAAGACAACAAACAACATATACATACTCATCTGAAAAAGTTAAAAAAAAATGCCACCCACAAACACAGAATGCCACACACAGTTGCTTTATGAAGAGAAGTCAGATGCTATATAGGGTAGCTATTGAATATTGATGACATTTTTTCTACCCCATACAAATTACCGCTGCTAAAGTACATCCAGCTTTTTTTTTTTTTTTGCCAGTGTTTCCCTCCATTATACTGTCAAGTATAGATTAAGGACACATACTGGGAGCATTCTTCCTGAGAATATTTCTCTCAGTGCTACTTAAACATGGCCTCTCCTGTACATCCTCTGCCTCACTCGCATTTTGAAATCAGCAAAGTGTCTTTGCTCGAAGGAAAAAAAAAGAGTAAGATAAGTCTCTTCTAAGAAAAAAAAGTAATGTGTATAAGTAGATAATGGAGATTGCAAGTACAACCCCCAGAAAAACCAATACAAATTCTCCCTAACGACATAACCATTTTCCAACATGAGAATGGCTGGCATTGCCCTAAAATGTCCCCTCTGATGGCATTGCCTTAATATGTTACCTTAAGTGATTCTAGAGCAAACATCACTAAGTTATTGGAGTAGATGCCTTTAAGAGCAAACAGAAGATTCCGGGTGCATCTGGGTGACAAGTCTAGCAGATGGAGTCTTGTCTCAAGTGGCCTCCCCTAGGGCTCTGTTCTGGCTCCTACACTATTTAATATTTACATCAATGACCTCCCAGAAACTTCTTCAAGGAAGTTCATCTACGCCGATGACATCTGCTGTGCAACTCAGGCATCCAAGTTCGACATCCTCGAGGAAACACTCACGAAAGACATGTCTCTGATATCTGATTACTGTAAAAAATGGCGACTAATCCCTAGCACTGCAAAAACGGTATCATCTGTTTTCCATCTACACCATGCCTTGGCCTCGCGTGAGCTTAATGTGCAGCTTGGCGATACGAGAATCCGGCATGAAGCCCAGCCAGTCTATCTTGGCGTTACTCTCGATCGCACTCTGTCATTTCACGAACATCTCATAAAAACTGCAGCAAAGGTGGGCGCGAGGAATAACATCATTGCGAGACTGGCCAGCTCCTCATGGGGCGCGAGTGCTTCCACACTACAATCATCATCTCTGGCATTATGCTATTCCACTGCAGAATACTGTGCCCCAGTATGGTTCTGTAGCCCCCATGTCCACTTGGTTGATTCCAAATTATATTCCTCCATGAGGATCATTTCTGGAACCATCCATTCCACCCCGGTCCCATGGCTGCCAGTTCTTAGCAACATCACCCCGCCAGATATTCGTCAGGATGCGGCATCATCTAAGTTCATTTCCCACGTCTACGCTCGACCGGACCTGCCAATATACGCGGATATCTTCGCCCACCCTGTCCAACGCTTGACATCTCATCACCCAATCTGGTCCCCTACGCCTACACTGAACTTCTCTGTTCCAGACTCTTGGAAACAGAGTTGGCAGTCAGCTGAGGTAAAGAACAAACCCTTCATCACAGACCCCTGCAGGTGTCAACCCGGTTTTGACCTAGCACGTTATGATTGGGCCCTCCTCAATCGCTATCGAACAGGCCATGGCCGGTGCGCTGCTATGTTTCATCGCTGGGGAGCCAGAGACGACCCGAACTGCCCCTGCGGCTCCAGACAGACTATGACCCACATAGTCAATGACTGCCACCTCTCCAGATTCAAAGGAGGTCTCGAAACTTTACATCAGGCTCAACCTGACGCTGTTGACTGGCTACGGAAGAAGGGCAAACGCTAGAAGAAGAAGAGCATAACCCAAAGGTTTCATGCTAATAAAGAGGACCCTGATTAATCCCACAAAACAGAATATATCTTTTTGAGGAAGGGACTCTTGTGTTTACATAGAATTAAGAGTATCTGTGATCTTTGAGAATTAGGAGCTCAGCAGAGAAGTAAGCCTACTATGTGGGGTCCTAGTTCTCCAGTTTTGCCTCCTTTACTTTAACTCATCCTGTCCTTCAAGTTCCACACCAACCATTTATTTATTAAACTAGAAAATATTTGCTGAGCACCTAACAGGTACCAGGCACTGTCTTAGACACTGGGAATACAGTAAGAAACAAAACCAGACAAAAAGCCATGCTCTTAGTCTTCATCTCTCTGCTATATGTAGCAAGCCATAGTTGAGCCGTTTCCTCCCATCCCCAGTTTTGCTGATCTGTACTTTCACTGAGGAAGAAGGTCAACTGTCCAAGAAGGAAAGTGCTCTTATTTATTAAAGTAAACAAAGGTCCTTCCTCAACACTCAGACACTCATTCGCCCAATGGTTATTGATGAACAGTGCTAGGTGCCAGAATGCAGGCATCCAACTGGAGACAGCAAGATGAAAACCACACAGCCCTTGGTATGACAGGGATTATACATTTTTGTAACATCCTTTATGGGAACTAATTGACAACTGATAGTTTTAAAATTGAATTTGAATTTTTGAAGTCTGCTGATAGCTGAGTTACTTGCTTCTCCTTTTTTCCCAGGCCAAGCATTTCTCCTGATGCACTTAAGTACAGACTCTAGGGATAATGGACATTTTCAAAAGTATGCTACTGCCCAACTTGAAAAGAGCAAGCTAGACTTGGACATGCATCTGAGTATTTCCACTCCATTTTCCGAAGTCACAACTCTTGCTATGTTTTCAATTAGCTACAGTAACTGAAATTAATATTCCATTGCACTTTTTTAAATTGTGTTTTAATTTAACCAACAATAATGATCAGGGCATAAAATAGCCTAAATCCTTTGTTTAGGTTTTGGTGACTAGAACCATATGCCTGACCTCAACCCTTTTGGGAATGGACATTCGAGAAGTATTTGCATGGCCCCTCAATCTTGTTTATTATTTTCCTGTTGCTTTTTTGGTCTATGTGGCTTTGTTTACTCTACTCACTACATGTGGGGGGTGAAGCTGGAGTCAGGGGTTTTGCTGTACTTCTGGAATTTTGGCATTGGAGAATGTTGCCGCATTTGTCATCCATTTTGCCTCTTTTCTATTAAGTATTTATTCCAGAAGTTTTGTGTCAAAGTATACACAAAAAATTAACACAGATTTCTTCATTTTTTTCCTGTGTGTACATATGTTGGCAGATAGACTATTTATATTAAAGTGTTAACATCTAGATGTTTCACCTAAAATGTGAGACTGATGATCAGTAATCCAATGCCACCTTCCTCCCCAGCAGTGGGTATCTAAAATTCCTTGCCAGGAATACATACTATGACGTTGAGCCAGAAACTTCTGAAAGCAAACCCTGGCTTAGCCTTTTAGTAGGACAAATTACTTAGTAATGTCTGTGAGCCTCAGTCTGTTCTTCTACCCAATGGAAATAATAACTGGCATTGACCTTTCTGATGGACTTATAAGGATAAGAGATAATACATGTGTTGGACATAACAGAGACTCTCTCTGAAAATCATGTAACTAACTACCAGGCATCACTAGCACTATCAGTTCTTCCATTGTTTCCCTTGTTCTCTTCACTTGTCCTCTCTCATTTCTCCTTTTGTTGTTGTGATTGTTCTTGCTTTATTGTTTCTCTCTCTCTCTCTCTCTCTCTCTCTCGTCTACTACCAGTGCCTCAGTTCTGTGAGTGATAGCCAAAGGCCCTGCTTAGTCCAACCAGTGACAAAGAGGTTGTAATTCCTTTTCTCCAGATGAAGAAGAAACCACTAGAAAGAATGTCACCTAGGACATATTAACCAGTGCAAGAAGATATTCAAGGCATTTAATCAGTGCAGTGTTACTGGAGTTACCCTACTGTTTGAAAATAATGAACTTTATTTCTCCAAATAACACCAAATCCCCCAAATTAAATAGTCAGCCCTTCATCTATTTAGAAAATGTGAAAGCAGACAGAGGAATAGTCCAATTCCTAGAGCTACAAATACCAGAATAGTGTTTCTTTCTCACTCTCTCTCCCTCTGATACAACCCTCTCAATCTCATAGAAAATAAATCTTTACAAAAAATACAGTTTTCTTTAAAAGTAGTTGAAGATATATACTTTATTGGAAGCCTACTAAAGTTGAAGCTATGAAAGCCATGTTTCCTATTTATTTTTGTATCAAGACATTATAAGTATTTGTGGAATAAATAACAAGAGGATGATGAATAATCTAGAATTTCCAGTTTTAAAACTTTGAGAAGAAAAATAAAAAGCATTCGTGAATGTAGGCCTCTACTTTCATTAAAATGAACCAGCACTTCCTATAGGTTAGGTTGTGAAGTAGATGCTAAGATACAAAGATGAAAAGGCGAAATACAGTTCCTGCTCTTCCTTCACTCTTTTCCTTAGTAAACATTTCCACATAATCACTTTATGGCAAGACCGAGCTAAGTAAGAGTGTAGACAGAACTCAGACCAAAATAGACATGAACCCTGGTATCACAAAGCTTATTCTCTAGTCTTGATAGCACAAAAGAATACAAACATATAACAAAATAATAGCAATAGCAAATATGAGGAGAGTCACCACATAACAATTGCCTGACACAGACTTGTTATGTTAGACAGTTTACTGGGAGACAGAAGTGTAATCTGATTATTCTCACCCAGTGTCTGCTTACCTGCCCGTCAATGTGTAAGTTCATTATTCCATCCTTGTCCTCCCCCCAAAATGCATTGAAGAAGCAGTATTTTACATAGACTGAGCTGTACAACCAAAAGTCTATGAGATCTCAAAATTATTGCAGAAATACTACAGGGCATGTGATATACTTAGCAGACAAGCCAAAATGAAAGTAGGAAAGACACAAGTGAAAGAATGGAGAGTCACCTACTTCCAGTCCAGGTCCTTCCAGAAGATTGAGTGGCAGTACTCACTTGCTTATGTCATCAAAGTATTGACTGTGCATCTTATTTCTGAGGAAAGCAGGTATGGTTTCTCACTACATCTCAACAAACCTGGTCTTCAGAGGCCTGGTCCCAAGTCTGTTTATTGAAGGGAGCTCTGACTTGGCATCAAAAGGTCTGAGCATGTAGTCCATCTCTGCCACTTACTGCTTACACAGTCTTGAGCAGGTCACTGCCTAGTTCCAAGTCTCAGTCTTCTCTTCCCTACAGTGAGTATACTTGTCCAGTTACAAAACCCACTCTAAAAAAGATAAAACAAAACAAACAAACAGAAAGAAGTGTGTTACTGAGTACGAATGGATTTCTAATTTATTTGCAAGTCTATATGATCAAGCCCCAGCCTGAGTTTCTCAGTCTAGTGTCCAGCCCCTGTAGAATCATTTTATCTGGACTATTTTTCTCACTAGCAAGATATATAGTCCATACCTTATGACTCCCTTTCTATAGTTAACCCTGTGAATAACCCAAAATGTATGAAAGCACAAGTGATTTGAGGGTAGGTGATGGCACAAACAGTTGAGTTCACATGTTACCATGCACAAGGACCGGGTTCAGTTCCTACTTCCCATCTACAGGGAGAAAGCTTCGCAAACAGTGAAGCAGGTCTGCAGGTACCTCTTTGTCTCTCCCTCTCTATCTCTCCTATCCCCTCTCAATTTCTCTCTGTCCTATCTAATAAGACAAAAAAAGAAGGAGGAATGGCCTCCAGGAGCAGTGGACTTGCTCTGTATGGACAGAGCCCCAGTGACAACCCTGGTAGTAATTTAAAAAAAAAAAAAAGCTTCAAGTAATTAAAAACCAAGTTGAATTTAAAATCAAAACTGAAAAGACAAATGGGAAAGGTCATTTTTAGCTCTACAATGTCATTTTAGCCTCTATAGACTAGGAAAGCAAGTAAGCCAGAACTGGCATGGGTAGAGCAACTCAATTCACAGTTTGCCTACAGGGACAAAAATGCTTCCCTACCAAGGTTCTTACAAGGAGTGGAAGGAGCTGGAGAGAGTATAATGGTCATGCAGAAGACTCTCGTGCCTGAACCTCTGAGGTTTCAGGTTCAATCCCCAGGACCACTATAACTCAAAACTGAGCAGTGTACTAGACTCTCTCTCTCTCTCTCTCTGTGTGTGTGTGTGTGTGTGTGTGTGTGTGTGTGTGTGTGTATCTCTCACTGAAATTAAATAATAAAATACTTAAGAAAAACTGATGGCTAACTTTAAAGATGGGAGTGGTGTTTGTGGAGATCATCATACTTAGTAAGTGTTGGTTTGCACTGACATCTCTGGGCAGGATTCCTTGTCCCCTTACAATGCGGTTTCAAATCAAGTCCATTATCTCAATCCTGCAACCCCAGACACTGGCAATCTCCTGAAGTGAAACTTTCCTTACAGTAGAACTCACCTCCATTCTTCTTTTATTATTGGGGGAATAAAGGAGTCACAGTAAATATAGTTTTGGATACGTGTGTAAAACTCAGTTTTCTGCAAAACACTTTCACCCCCAACCTAGGACCTCCTCTACCATCCTTCACTAGGACCTGAAAGTCCCCCCTTTCCCCAGAGTCCTTTGCTCTGGTGCACTATACCAAACAGTGTGCTACTTTTTCATGTGTACAAGCCAGATTTGAGCCTGACCTTCATCACACTGAAGGAAGCTTTACTGCTGTGGACTCTATGGAATATCTCTCTCTCTCTCTCTCTCTCCCCCTTTCTCTGCCTCTGTCTCAATAAAATAGAAAAAAGAGATAGGAGGCAGAGAAGGTAGGAATGGAGAGAGGTAGGGAAAGGAAATGGAGAGAAGGAGAGGGAAGGAAGGACTAACACTTATCTTTCATTCTATCATCTAATCTTAATCCAAATTAGCCATTTGGAACCATTTCTTTCCAAGCAAATACTAGCCAAAAGGAAGTAGTTACACCACACTGTCAATCCAAACTGACTTTAATGCAAACAAACACTATTTGAACTATGAGGAGTTAGTGCAGAATAAAAGAAGCTTCAATTCTCAAGGAATATATAACAATTTAAAACTCCTAGGTACATATTGAAACTTCAGAATGTATTCAAAACTAAGAAATTTTGTTAAGAGAAATATATATGTCCACAAGCTTTAACACACTTCTCCCAGTAGACCAAGCAAACAAGGATATACATTTGAACAATACAAATAACAACCTAAACCAAAGAATATATTATCAAATTCAATATCCACCATTTGTTGAACACATAAGAGTTCTCTACAAAAATTAACCATGCATTAAGCCAAATATGGAATCAAACAAGTTTCAGAGACTTTCTGTAGGCCATAAGCTCAGGCTATAATGTAATAAATGTAACTTTTCAAAAGAACAAAGTAAAAGTTTATATCATTAGAATATTTTTAAATATTTAAATGATTTATAGAAAAAAAACACAATGAAAATGAGATTGTTATACAATATTTCAAAAAAAATCCATATGAAAAGTTAGCATGCCAAACCCTGTCAGATGCAACTACACCTTTCTTAGGAAAAAATGCACAATTTTAAATAATGCTGAGGAGGAACAGGCTCAAAACTAATAATTTATAATTGATAGATACATCATTACATTAGAAAATGCTTAGCAGCCAGAGGACAAACAGCCCAGAGGTTTACTCCATGGACTTCCATGTCTGAAGCCCCAGAGGGCTCATGTTCAATGCCTGGCACCACAAGCAGTGTTCTCATAAAAAAAAAAAAAAAAAAAAAAAAAAAAAAGAATTTGTGTTTAGACTGGGAGTATGGACCGACCAGTCAACGCCCATGTTCAGCGGGGAAGCAATTACAGAAGCCAGACCTTCTACCTTCTGCAACCCTCAACAACCCTGGGTCCATGCTCCCAGAGGGCTAGAGAATGGGAAAGCTACCATGGGAGGGGGTGGGTTATGGGGATTGGGTGGTGGGAATTGTGTGGAGTTGTACCCCTCCTACTTTATGTTTTGTTCACTAATCCTTTCTTAAATAAAAAATTTAAAAAAAAAAAGAAAATGCTTAGCATTATGTAAAAATGGGGGTCATTAAAAACCAATAAAACAGGGGAGTCCAGCAGTAGCGCAGCGGGTTAAACGCACGTGGCGCAAAGCACAAGGACCAGCGTAAGGATCCGGGTTCGAGCCCCCCGGCTCCCCACCTGTAGAGGGTTCATTTCACAGGCGGTGAAGCAGATCTGCAGGTGTCTATTTTTCTCTCCCCCTCTCTGTCTTCCCCTCCTATCTCCATTTCTCTCTGTCCTACCCAACAATGAGGACATCAACAACAATAATAACTACAACAACAATAAAAACAAAGGCAACAAAAAGGAAATAAATAAATACTTAAAAAATCTAAAAAACACAATAAAACTGTGTTTTCTAGTAATGTTAAGAAGGTAAAAAAATTAGAAATAAATGAACAATACTGTGAATAAAGAGTATTTCACTCAGGTTGTACATTAAACTTTAACAGATTATAAATTAGTAGCATAAGTCACTAAGTTGCTAATGCAGTTCAAAATGGGTGAAATAGATGAATCCCATAAACACACAACTTAGCAAGAGTGAGTAGAGAATGAAAAAAAAAAGAATATCTGAATAAGTCTATAAAATATTTTTATTCTAAAATTATAATATTGGTTTCGTATTACAAAATATAACCATAGACAATGCCAACATAAAAGAAAAAATAATTTACACAATGTAAACAAATCACCTGAATAGATGTAGAAATAATAAAAAATAAACTCAACATTCATTCTTTTTTTTTAATAAGCAAGCTCAGCATAAACAAATCTATTAATGGAAAACCATAAACACTTACTGCATGTTACATTTAATAATGAAATGGTGAAAATACTCCTCTGAAATCTATTCACCCCTCCGGTCTAGCTACGACCTATTTACATGTTTGACTCTTCTCTTCCAGATCTCCCTGTCCTGCCCCCCAACAACTTAGGCTTCCCATGCACTTTTATTGAATGGGCGCATAAATGAATAGAGTTCCTTAGTGCTAAAATGCAAGGATCATAAAGGTTACCAGGTAAATCATGATTCCCCAGCTGTCTCCACACAGCACTGAAAACTCTTTGAATGAAGTGTGAGAACTGCAAGTGTGTTGCCCTGTGATATTTAAGACATTCCAGATGACAGCAGTGCCTTCCCAACTTCATCATAGCCCTGATTTGTTTTCATCGACTTACTTCTCCAAAAATCAGTTCTTTTTAAAATTATTTATTTAGTTACTTACTGGACAGAGACTGAGAGAAATTGATAGGGAAGGGGAAGACAGAAAGGAAGAGAGACAGTGAGACAACTGCAGCCCTGCTTCACTGCTCATGAAGCTTTCCCCTTACAGGTGGAGACTGAGGGCTTGAACCAGGGTTCTTGGGCATTGTAACATGTCCATTCAGCCAGGTGTTCCACCACCTATCCCCTCAAGAATCAGTTTTTTTTTCCTTGTGAATGGGAATAATAATAATAATAATAGTATATTACCTTCCAGAGTTGTTGTGAGAATTAAACATATTCTTGTGGGACAGTATAGTCTTTATCAGCTTATAAGCATATGATAAATACATGTTGGTTATCATTGTAGTGTTGCAATTAATAGTTGTAAAATATTAGAGTAATTTCAGATTTTCAAGGTATGCAGTATAGCACTTTAGATTTAAAAAAAGTTGACTTTTCAAAAATGTTTGCTAAATAAATAAATGAGTGATTTCTCTTTGATGCTAAAGTATACCAGGGACCTTTTGCAACCTATATTCATTCTTTCATCTATTCTTTACAAATGAATTGCGTGTCTGCTGTACTTCAGATGCTGTACTGAGCAATGGCAATCCAGAGATCGTTAGTGGTGAAAGCCTGAGGAACTCAACATATCTGGAATCCAGAGGCATCACGAATTCAGTTTAGTTCAAGAAATCTGTATTGGTAGCTCTCTGCTTTTTATGCCCAATTCACACCAACAATGTTGGTTGACCCCTCTTACAATGGGGTCAGCATTCAGGAAAACCAAGCTACAGTAAAGCAGACATTCCCTCACAAAGACTGAAGGACAGAACCAAGATGACCTCACTTGGTTGTCATAGTTGTTCTTAAAGCCAGAGAATCAAGGCCATGGCACTTAAAGAGGACCCCAAATGGAGGCATGACTCAGGAAGTTACTGCCATCTGGAAGTCCATTACAAGGCGGGACCATAGACACAAGGGATGGTATAAAACGTTCCAGTGAATGCCATTAGTCAAAGACATGCTCCATGCATCAAGGCTCCCAACAATAAATGGGAGAACGTAAAAGAGAAAATGGAGAGTTAATAAGGCATATGGTCCTTGGGGGGGGGAGGGGGAGGGAAGATGTCAAGGGTAGAAAAAAAGGGGCGGTCTAAGTCACAAATCCCAGAAAAAACATGTTATAAACTACTTTACCAGACAGAGAGTACTGGTGTCATACTGTTTAAAGTTAAAATTACAAATATTAATGCTGCATAAGAAATCAGCAATTGTTGCTACATTATCTGGTCCTTCTGCACTTTTTAAGAGACTTCATAGCATCTAAAAAATGTCTACCATGTGGATGTCAATTACTCAAGGTAGAAGCAAAAAAGCAAGTCTCCCAAACTCCTACTGAAATGGACCCAAGTGACCTAGGAGCTGATACAGCCATGTGAGACTTGAGTCCAAGAGTAAACAGCAAGAAGAAAACTGGGGACATTCACATTCTAGAGCACCTGTAGCAAACGTGTCCAAGTCTTAGAAGGGACAAAGGTCCTTGTGTCACTGCTGAGGATGGCCCAGTGATTGTACAGCCAAAGATTTGAGACATGGGGTCACAGGAGCAGTTCTCTCTGTTTATCCAAGGCTCTGTGTGTGAATATAGTCAAGCATGGTTCCTAGTTATATGGCACTCAAGCCAGATCCCTGACCGAGCAGCAGACTTGGGAATGTTTTCTTTTCTTTTTTAATTTTTTATTTATAAAAAGGAAACATTGACTAAACCATAGGATAAGAGGGGTACAACTCCACACAATTCCCACCACCAGAACTCTGCATCCCATCCCCTCCCCTGATAGCCTTCCTATTGTTTAACCCTCTGGGAGTATGGACCCAAGGTCATTGTGGGATGCAAAAGGTGGAAGGTCTGGCTTCTGTAATTGCTTTCCCTGCTGAATATGGTCATTGACAGGTCGATCCATACTCCAAGCCTGTCTCTCTCTTTCCCTAGTGGGGAAGGGCTCTGGGGAAGCAGAGCTCCAGAACACATTGGTAGGGTTGTCTGTCCAGGGAAGTATGATCTGCATCCTGCTAGCATCTGGAACCTGGTGGCTGAAAAGAGAGTTAACATACAAAGCCAAACAAATTGTTGACTAATCATAGACCTAAAGGCTGGAATAGTGCAGATAAGAGCTGGGGGCGGTTCTCCATTTTATAGATAGCTAGTAGGCATATTTTAGTTATATTCCAAAGGGCCTGTGGCTATACTAGTTTGTTTTTTTTTTTTTTCTTTTTCCCCCTGAGCCTGAAATCTGATAAGCAGGTAGATCCAAGTTATTGTCTGGGGAGATGATGTCATGGCTGAAAAAAAGGACCAGAAAGCTGGATCACGGAAGAGAGTAGCTCCCTAATATGGGAAAGGTGTATAAATATTTTTTACTGTAAACCCCATCTATTTGATATGATCTGGGGCCCATAATCAGCTTAGGCGCCTATGTGACCTCTGCATCCCTATAGATCTGAGCTCACATTCTGTGGTCATGAGTAGGAATATTCCAGGCTGCCCCAATACCGACCTATCTTCCTCAGGTGTAGCATAGAGTATGTTGTCCATCCTCCCTTCAGAAAATGGAACATTCTCTACTATTGTTGACCCAAGTTGAGGGCAAGGTCCTACGGGGGCCCACAAAGGGGTCAATTGTGTTGATCCTGATAGAAATGACCGGTAACAATGGAGAGAGGGATTTATTCGAGGTCTAAACCCATCATGTCTGTTTGAGAATCTCAGGATTTTGGGGGCGTTTTCTATTTAAACAGGCCTCACTGGAATAATGGAACCAAGCATCTTGACGAATTGATGGGTCTGACTTATATTTGAAAAGCTCTCAACTGTATGAAGGAACGGAGAATGCTGTGACTTGAGACTGACATGCTTAACCAAGACTATCTTGTAAGTCAAGGACCATGAGCTCTTGTTGATGGTAAAGGAGGCAGGGTCTTCAGTCACTCAGTCATTTATGTCTGGGCCACCAGATTTGGTTTCTGCAGAACACAGCTTATCTCAAGGGTCCACTTATTATACTGTCTTTTCCTCTTAAAGAAGCTTGCCTCTATCCCATCTCTCAGAGGAACCTCCAGTTCTTGCCTTTTGAAATCATGGTGAATGTTCTAACAGTTCTCCCTGCAATCAGGGATTTTCAAGCTCAAACCAGTAACATGAAAGATGAAAAAGCGAAGCAGATTTTTTTTTTCTCATTTATTATCACAGAACTGTCCTTCCAACTTTAAGACAATGAACATTTTTGTGCTTGTGCCTACGACTACCATTCACTTTCAAAATGTCCTTGATATACACAACATCATTTTATTTCTTCACCTTGTGAGCATAGGACTGTTCATATTTCTGTTATGGAAAGCTAAAGACTCCTCTTCTTAGAGTATCCACTCAGCTAAACACTGGAGTCCACACTCATCTATTAGAAAGATGATGAATGCCTAGCTTCTCCTTGCAGGCATCTGGGCTGAGTGGGAGACACATAGATGAGCCAAGGTGGGGAAAAGTATAGACAAAGTGTTAGGAAGCCATGATGGCCTCTCCACAGGTGAGGAGAAAGAAAGCTTTATTTGATGGCTTCACAGAAAATAAAGGTAAGATCTATTCATGGATTTCATGCATGAATGGAACTTAAATGGGAAAAAAACTGAGAACATTCCAAAAGAAGAACCAACCTAAACATAGGCATGAAAGTATGGAATTCACGTCATGTTCAGGAAAAAAATGACTATTAGCTGGGTTACAGAACAGTGCTCTATTATAGTGTACAGATAATAGAGGGAAAGGGTGGTCCAAGGACAGACTCAACTGGAAAGGAACCAGATATCATGCCTTTTGGTTGACATAGTGGCACAGAGTCACTAAAAGGCTGAAACAGAGAAATAACCAAGCAAAGAAAAAAAATCCAGAAATGTCATGTCAATCTGCTGAACTCTTCAAACATCTGGAAAATTTTTCACTTGGTAAAATATGACTTTTTAAAAGGATGAGCTTCTTTGAGAACGTTTCGTGGGGGCATTTTTAATTCAGTTTAAAATCAGCAAAACGATGATGGGGAGGAATTTAGAAGAGACTGAAGGACTACTGAACCATGAAGGGAAACGTCCTGAAACAGTGACTGGCCAAATGCTGTGGGCCTTGGAATGGCTAAGTTTTCAGGATACTCCAATTTCCTCTTGACTGGTTCACACACTTCTAGTTCCTTCCCTATCTCACCCCAAGCTCTCTCTGACTCCCAGAAAGTGGGAAACGTCCCTCTTAAAGAGATCAAATTAAACAGGCAGAGAAACTATATATTTTAGTCCGAATCCCCCATCAGCTCAGAAAGGAGGCTAACTTAGCACCATATACCTCACCTTTCAGCTGGTACCTTTGTGTCCCCTTGGCTGATGCCAGCAACTCAGCCCTATGGTCTCCTACTCAGCTCTCCCAGGCTTCTTAGAACTCAGATTCCCAAGACAAAGCACAATTGAGGCTCAGTTAGTGCTCAAGTTTACTGAGAATTAAACCAATAGCAGATACCATCAAAACACATTTCACTTGTGACCTTTCACAGCCAACGAATTGGAAGGATTTTCCTTTGCCGGGATTGAATTTAAAACGACTTCCCAGGAGCAAAAGGTCAGCCCATGGAATCATGATATCCAGTTAAACACAGCTAAATAGAACGTTTTAGCATGACAATAAACGGAGTTATATTTAGTTGATTTTGGAAACTATCTGGCTGAGGGGAAAGTGGAGTACAAAGACTGCATCAAACATCCCACCTCCCCCCAGATGGGAAAAGTAATGGAGTAGCACCGAGAAGCACAAAGGTGAAGAATTTTACTAGTCGGTCCAGTGAGGCTGTTTTTGCTTTCCCAACATTGCCCATGTTCTGAGTAGGACGTATTGGTTGAATTGAATAAAGGCTATATTGTGTTCTACACACACACACACACACACACACACACACACACACACACACACACACACACACACACACACACAATTCCTATTAGCATGACTGGGGCAAGACAGGTTCCAAAGGGAGAACATACCCTCAAATAACTTTCTAGGCAGCTTTGATTTCTAGATATGTATGAGGTGAAAGCACATTAGCCAAACTGGCTTTGATAACAAATGCATTAAAAAAAAAAAAAAACAAGGAAAGACTGAAAAGTGAAAAAAAAAGTTGGCACCCTTCTGCTCCTTAACTTGAAATACCCCTGTGCCATTTTGAAATAGCCTCATATTTTGCTGTTGTTCACTCACAGATGGTTTTGTTGGCTGGTGGCTGTTTCTCTACATCACTCTCAACAATAAAAGACTGTGACACATGAGAGCAAAATGAGAACCGTAAGTGGTAGCCTTTTACCTCTAGAATCTTACCTTTTCGTCCATCCTGAAACCTGATGTGTGTAATTGCAGCTACTGGGAAGGTGTGGAGTGTTAGAGCATTACAGATCTGCCAATAGTTAGAAGAGATTCTAGGAGTATGTTGTTTGCTTAGATGGGGAAAAAAACATATTTAATTGAAACCAGTTTAGAAATCAGTGTCCCTCTGAGTGTAGACTGAGAATGTTTTCAGTGAAATACTGTTTCATCCTGTCTATGAGAGACCTGTAATATTTGTCTCCCAGGCTAAATTTGCTATTTGATAGGGAATCAACTGTACATACTCGCCTCTCAAGACCCAGCCTACTTCACAATGAAAGGGCACTCCGGGGAAATACAATGCATAGTGACTGAGAGCCGACCCTGAGCTTCAGTTCTGTGGATTCCACATTTCAGGCTCACTGTTTATAGATCTCTCTGTTTATAAGGTCTCATTCATACAAAGTTGTCTTCTTCCATTTTTCTCTTTAAAACTCTCCCCTAATCTGGTTCTCTGAAACTACTGTTTATCTTTTCTTCTGTATCTGAACAATCCAAAATGAGTACAACCCAACCTTGCCCTGGATGCAATATTGACTGCATTTAAATCTCTAGCTAAGGGAGAAGATATGGTCAAAGAATATTACTAGAGAGAGATAGGCTGGGAGTATGGATCAACCTGTCAATGCCCATGTTCAGTGGGGAAGCAATTACAGAAGCCAGACCTTCCACTTTCTGCATCCCATGGTGACCCTGGGTCCATATTCCCATGGGGTAAAGAAGAGGAAAACTATCAGGGGAGGGGGTGGGATATGGAGCTCTGGTGGTTGGAATTGTGCCCCTCTTATCCTATGGTCTTGTCAGTGTTTCCACTTTATAAATAAATAAATTTTTTAAAAAGAACATTACTGGGTGGAGGGTAGATAGCATAATGGTTATGCAAACAGACTCTCATGCCTGAGGCTACAAAGTCCCAGGTTCAATCCCCCACACCACTATAAGCCAGAGCTGAACAGTGCTCTAGAAAAAAAAAAAAACTAATTAATTAATTAAATAAAAAAGAACATTACTAAACTCATATAAGTGATACTCAGGCCTCAGTCTTCTTGCTCTTAAATGTCTGTTTTGCTGACATATGACTGGATAAAAAAATTGTGGGATATACACTCCATAGAATACTACTCTGAAATCAAAAAAGATGATATTGTGTCCTTTGGGACAAATTGGATGGAACTAGAGGTGATTGTGCTTAGTGAAATAAGTAAAGAAGTGAAAGACAACTACTGGACGGTTTCACTCATATGTGACATCAGATAACTGAAACAGATGAACTTATGCATACACAAAAAGGAGTAAAAAAACTGTAAGACTTTGTAAAAGTGATGGTGGTGATCAAGGGGAGGGGAGGGACACAGGTCTTTGGTGGACAGTGTACTGTAACACTATACCCTTTAATCTTACAATCTTATAAACCACTATTAATCATAATTTTTTTAAAAAGTCTTAAAAAATAACTTTTGCCTCAGCTGCTGCAAGTTTAAACCCAACCTAGAGGACTTTAATTACAACATATAGGAAAAAGCAGATCATATATATATATGCTATTTTTTTTCTTCTTGGGGTTTCACTACTCTGGGTTAACTTTCTCAAAAACAAACAGAAACAGAGCATTAGAGGGAGAGAAGGAAAGATACTACAACATCAAAGCTTCCTCTGCTGAAGGTGGAGGCCAAGCTCAAACCTGGGTCACACACATGACAAAACACATTATCCAGATGACCTATATTGCCCACCCTATATATAAGCTTTATACAGTTCAGTAACTATGTGCTACATAAAAGAAAGTGTTAGTAAGCATCCTTAGTTTACCTTGACCTTAATACCTTTACCTAGTCTCTACCTGTGACACTGTGTTTGTTAGACTCAAGGCCCAGAGCCAGCTTTATTTCCTGCTTATTACATTGATCTCTCATCCTTGGTTCAGAAGGTTTCATAAAGATTATAGCTTGCCATTAAAATGAACCACTCACATCTTTACTCTACCCTCACAGATAGCCTCTCATCCAGATCTGTCACTCTCCATTACTACTCAATACCATTCTGCTCTACACCACTTGAGGACCTTAGATCATTCCAAAGGCTCATGGTCCAAGAGGCCTCCAACAGCATAGATTGCCTGAGATAGCTCCTCCTCTTTACAGCTAGACCAGTGCTTCCGTAACCTTGTCGTTGAAATGAGGTAACAGTGAGCTGCACTGTAAAGGTGTCAGTAGGAAGAAAAAATAGTGATAGTCAAATGATACACGTGTATATTTTTTGATTGAGGTAACATTGCATTCTAGTGGTATTTAAGTTTCAGATAGGCATCACTGAAAACTAACATGGATGCCACTTTGTCCTGATTATGTACATCCCAGCCTCCCACTTCCCTTCCAGTAACTACTGATTGGTCCTACAGTGCCAACACTTATTATTGTTTTATTTTGTGCATCCATTTGTTTTCTCTATCCACCATTTATGTGTGGTTACCACTTGGTGTTTGTCTCTATTTTGTGGGCTTATTTCTCTAAGTATAAAATCTGACAGCTTTCATCCATGTTGCAACAAATGGCAGGGTTTTATCTTTCTTTATAGCTCAGTAGCATTCCATTCTTTATCCATTCATTAGCCAATGGCCACCTACGTTGTTTCCAGCTCTTGGTTATGATAAATACTACCACAAGAAACAAGGGTTGGATATGTCTTTTTTGAACTAGTGGCTCTGTATTTTTTGAGGGACAAATTCACAGAAGTTTTCACAGAATTTTTATTTTTAATTGTCTGAAGGTATCTCCACTGTTTTTCATAAAGACTGTACCAATTCACATTCCCACCAATACTGTCCTTCTTTACATCTTCAACAATATTTGTTGTTTCATGTTCTTCTGATAATAGCAATAAGTTGTTATTTTGAATTGCATCTTTCTGATACTAAGTGATGAAAACATTTCTTCTTGTCATTAGGTATTTGTATGTCTTTAAAGAAGTGTCTGTTGACCTCTTTTATCCATTTTAGGAGGCTGTTTTGTTGGTGTTGAGTTTCATGAATTCATTTTATACCTTTGATGCTAGTTCCCTTCAGATGTATGATGTGTAAGTGCTTTCTCCCATTCAATGAAATATCTTTTAATTTTAATAACAATTGCCTTTCCTGTGCAGAAGTTTTTAGTTTGGTATAGCCCCAGTCATTTATCTTTGCTTTTGTTCCCCTTAGCATTGGGACAAAGTACCTAAGGAGGTCACTGAAGCCATTATCATGGAACACTTTTTCAGAGTTTTCTTCTATGCATATTAGAGTTTCATATCTTAAATTCAAATATTTAATCCATTTTGAGTTAAATCTTATTCTAGGAAATAACTATTCTAACTCTTTTGCATAAGACTTAAAATATTGTATTTATTTTATTTTAATGAGAATTACTGAGAGAAAGACACAGAAACATGAGAACACTGCTCAGCTCTGGCTTATGGTGGTGCTGAGGACTGAACCTGGGTGCTTAAAGCCTCAGGCACGAAAGTCTTTTGCAGAACCATTATGCAGTCTCTCCAACTTTGCACATGACTTTTCCCAACACCATTTTAAGTTATTTATTTATCATTTATATATTTTGAATCAAAACAAAAAGAAAGGGCAGATAGAGATGGAGAGAAAAAGAGATACCTATAGCACTGCTCTCTTTTCAGTCACCAGGTTCCAGATGCCATCAGGATGCTAGCCAGGCTTCCCTGGATTGAAGACCCCACCAATATGTCCTGGAGCTCAGTTTCCCCAGAGACCCACCCTACTAGGGAAAGAGAGAGGCAGACCAGTCAACGCCCATGTTCAGCGGGGAAGCAATTACAGAGCCAGACCTTCTACCTTCTGCAACTCTCAATGACCCTGGGTCCATGCTCCCAGAGGGATAGAGAATGGGCAAGCTATCGGGGGAGGGGGTGGGATATGGAGATTGGGCAGTGGGAATTGTGTGGAGTTGTACCCCTCCTACCCTATGGTTTTGTTAATTAATCCTTTCTTAAATAAAAAAAATTAAAATAAAAAAAAAGAAAAATAGAACATATTTTTTACAAGCCATCTAATATAGCACTTGGCACATTATACGCCAGTAGCTGCTATTGTGCCTATGACTTGAAACTGCTGACTATAAATGACCCAAAAATTGAGTCAGGCAATTTGAACACCAAAAACTGAAGTAACAATCAAGTCTTGAAGAACACACAGAGCACTCCACCTAAACTGAGCTCCTGGAGTCACTGCTAGTGTTTACTCGTTTCCTAACACTTTAGCCTCACAAAATTCTGGGTCAGTCATTATTCTTTACCAAGTACAGGAAATGAGGACAGTACTTCACAGATGGGGAAAACGCAGCCCCCATGCTGGCAAAAGTGATGCACTTCAACTCAAACAAGTCCAAACATTCAGTGGCCTAAAGCATTGTCTGTGAATACATCTCCATACAAGAACATCAAAGAAAACATCCCACAAGTACCTCTGGCCTTCTGAAGCCCTTGTGAAGACAGCAGAAGGCTGAGTAACTGTGTTGTGCGTATACAGGATATACAACCTCAGGTGACCTTGGAAGTGAGGTGGTAAAATCACGAAGGCCTTTCTCTCAAAGAAGGCTTTATGTTCTCTCTTTTTAAAGGTGATCAATCATGAGTAATTTGCCACTTCCACATAAAATTTACAAAAAAAAAAAAAAACCTCTCAGAACTGCTATCCCTACAACTGCATAAAACAAATAGAAAAAAAAGTGTGCCTCAAAAAATCTATTTTGTGAATAAAAAGGGCCCATGTTTTTTTTTTCCACACCACTTATTATTGATTTAAAAAACCTTATTTCAATACGATAAGAAATAGAGAAATTGAGAGTGGAAGGGGATATTGAGAGAGACAGAGAGACACTGCAGCTGCTTCACCCTTGTAAGTGGGCACAGCAGGGCTTAAACCTGGGTCTCCAAGCTTAGTGACTAATATATGTGCTCAACTGGGTGTGTCAACACTCAGCCCTCCCCTAAAATCTTCTTTAAATAAACTGATCATATCCTCATGCAAGAGATATCCAGAGTCACCTATCATGATTACAGTATGAACAACTGGCAACATGCCCACATCCACATACACAAAGACGCACCTGTCAGTTCAGATGATTTGGTGGCAGGTGACAGAAGTAGACTCAACTTAAGAGATCAATTTAAAAAATTATAGAATCCAATGAAAAAGTAAACAGTCAGGGCTTAGGCTAAAAGATGCCCCAGGGGGCAGGGCCGGGCAGTTGCACACTAGGTTAAGCACATAGAATTGAGCACAAGGACCTGCGCAAGGATCCCAGTTTGAGCCCCCCAGCTCCCCACCTGCAGGGTTGGGGGTTGTTTCACGAGCAGTGAAGCAGGTCTGCATGTGTCTCTCTGTCTCTCTCTCTCTATCTCAATTTCTTTCTTTCCTATCCAGTGAAATGGAAAAAAAAAAAAAAAAAGCTTCCAGAAGTAGTGGACTCATAGTGCTGCTGGCACCAAGCCCTAGTGATAACCGTGGAGGCAAAAAAATAAGGATGTTCCAGGAAATTATAAAATAGACATTAACCGAATATCTCTGCAGAGCATCTCTCTTGAAAGAACCTATTTCAGTGCTTTGTATCTACCTATGTGCACTCACTGAAGACTTAACTCCTGGTTTAGGCTTTCCTCAGACACATATTTTAGAAGGATGAGACCAGTGCTCATGACTATTGGGGGGGGGGTGGGGAAAAAACATCCTGAACCCTCTGAGTTCTTCTGAAACTGAATAAATACCCAAACAAGCATGAAGCAGGTTGATAAAAGAAAAGGCAAAGAGAAGTATATTGAAAACACCTATGCCTCTTATGCATATGAAGAGAACCAGAAATTCTGACTTTCTACCTGACCCTAGACACACTCTTAAATAGCTTCACTAATACAAAACACTTTGGAAAGAAAAACAGGGAAGACTGGTTAGGAAGCACAACCTAAACGGGCCAGAGTAAAGCAGAAGCATAGGGCACTAGGCTCCATGAGGGAGACAGCATAATGGTTATGCAAGTAACGCTCATGCCTGCGACTTTGAGATTACAGGTCCAAATCCCAGCACTATCACAAACCAGAGCTGAGCAGCACCTTGTTTTAAAAATCAATTAATTAACTAATTAATTAATAAGAATAACAAAACACTAATAGTTTCTCCTTAACCAGGAAGTACATTTCTCTACCCAGTGGAGAAAGAGTTAAGAGAAGTCCCTGGAGGGTGGGCAGATAGCATAATAGTTATGCAAAGAAACTCTCATGCCTGAGGATCCAAAGTCCCAGATTCAGTCCTCCAAGCCACCATAAACCAGAGCTGAATAATGCTCTGGTAAAACAATAGAAAGAAAAAGAAAAGAATCAAGTTCCTCCCTTTCCATAGACCAGATCCTCCTTAGGTAAATTCACTGGCATTCAAAAAAAAAAACAAAAACCAACGTTAAGTCTACAAAACCCATTTGTGCAACTCTGTTCACACTACCAATACAGCATGAAGAGCTCTGTTATTTTATTTATTTGTTTGTTTATTTATTTGTTTATTAGCAATGGAGAGAATTTGAGATGGGAGGGGGAGATCCAGGAGAAAGCAAGAAACCTGCTTCACTGACTGAGAAGCTTCCTCCCTGCAGGTGGGAACTCAGCTTGAGCCTGAGTCCTTGCACACTGTAACATGTGCACTCAGTCAGGTACACCACTATCCAGTCACCTTATTTGATTTTTTAAACTTAGAAATAATCCAATGTAAATCAATGTTCTTAAAAGTAACTTCCCCAGGGGTCAAATAATGATTGCACACTGGGTTTCTAGTCAACTTGGGATGTACAACTACATTCAAATAGTATATCTGAAATAAGATATAAATGGTAGACGGTATTTTTTTTTCATTGGCACAAGGGGTTTCACTGGGGCTCAGTAGCTATGCAAGGAATCCACTGCTCCTGGTCACCATTTTTTTCCTTTTTTTTCTTTTCTTTTCACTTGGTAGGACAGAAAAAATTGAGATGGCGAGGAGGAGATAGAGATGGAAATAAAAATACCTGAAGCCCCTTGTATGTGGGGACTTAGGTCCTGAACCTTGCACCTTGAGCATAGTAATGTGTTTAAACACCTAGGTGTGCCACCAACTAGCCCATGGTATAGGGTATTTACAATTCAAAGGTCACTAGGATATGAAAGAAAATAGCCCCTCTAATACCAAGACAAACCTTCAGTCAACAAACACATACTTAACAGACTGAATTTTCACTATTTTATGCTGGTAATGTGACATAGCATTCCATAGTCTTGTCAAGATTATGAGATGTATGTTAAGAATTTCAACTAAAGACTAAAGGAGACCTACTGGGACTGCAGTACAAGGCAGGACTAGAAAGACTTCAGGAACCCACCATATCATCAGTGAGTACAAATACATTTGGCTCATGAACAAAGAGGAGCCTAGGGAATGATTAAGTGGCTGGTAACAGTCCGACAGTTTACCAGTTGAGACACCACCTCCAGTCTGTTTCACCAACAAAAAGACAGCTGAAAGGAGGAGAGGACTCCCATAAGACTCACCAAATGCAACTATGAGTCTTCATTGCTACTGCCCTCAGACACAGGAGCAGAAGTGGGGGTGAGGCTCTGTGCTGACACCAGGGGACAGAGAATTAATCAGGAAACTCAGGAGAAGGTCTATACCTCAGTGGTCTAGCAGTGGGGCTGTGAGAGTATCTTCACATAACCACTGTATTATTTCTGCCCCACCCTGCTTTAGCTCTTGGTCAGGAGTCAGTGATTAAGCTAAGAAGCCTACTAATTGTTTAAAAGCCCTCAGGCTCCCATAGCCTACAGGGAAGAAAAAGAACAAAAGAGGATTTTAGTCCACTGTGCTCCAACTTGGGGATTAAAATACTATTGAAACAACTGTCAATTTCCACAACTGTGAACCCTTTAAGTACCTTACTTAGACACAAGTCAATACAAGCAAGAGTGATCAGTAATTTGAAAAGTGCTGAGAGAGGGACCTTATAACATACTATATAGAATGGTTAAACCAACAAGAAGAAATATTGGAGAAATGAACCAGGACAAGAGTCCAGCTAAAAGCCCTCCAAAGGTTGAAGCATAAAATAATGAGGTCAACATCCAAACACTATTTAAGGAAATAATCACAGGAGCGAGTAAAGAGTTTGAAAGAATTGTCATCAGAAATGCAGAAACTAGAAGAAAACACTGATTATCTCAAGGTTATTAGAGAGCTGAAATCTGAAATAGCTGAGCTAAGAACACAGCTAGCTGAACAAGCTAAAACAGTATCAGAACAGGGTAACAATATAGATGAACTCCATAAAACAGCAGAGGGGAGCGAGAATAGAAAAAATGAGGCTGAAGACAGAATTAACAAGATCGAGGACAAATTAGAGACAACTCAGAAAGAAGTAAGAGATCTCAAAAAGTGATTAAGAGATACTGAAAGCAACAACAGAGACCTATGGGATGACTTCAAAAGGAATAATGTGTGCATTATTGGCTTACCAGAGGAATAAAGAGAGAGAGGGGCGTGGAGTCAGGCGGTAGCCCAGTGGGTTAAGCACACGTGGCGCAAAGTGCAAGGACCAGCATAAGGATCCTGGTTCGAGCCCCAGGATCCCCACCTGAAGGGGAGTTGCCTCACAGGCGATGAAGCAGGTCTGCAGGTATCTTTCTCTCTCCTCTCTGTCTTCCCCACCTCTCTCCATTTCTCTCTGTCCTATCCAGCAATGATGACATCAATAATAGCTACAATAATAAAAAACAACAAGGGAAACAAAAAGGAATAAATAAATAAATATTTTAAAAAATAAAAATAAAAAAAGAGAGGGAGGGGAAGAAAGCATTCTTCAGGACATAATAGCTGAGAACTTCTCTAGTCTAGACAACATCAAAGACATAAAGGTTCAAGAAGCCTAGAGGGTCCCAAAAAGAATTAACCCAGACTTAAAGACACCAAGACACATCCTATTTAGAATGGAAAGGAATAAGGATAAAGAAAGGATCCTCAAGGCTGCAAGAGAAAAACAAAGAGTCACCTACAGAGGAAAACCCAGAAGATTAGCAGCAGACTTCTCCACACGAACACTACAGGCCAGAAGAGAATGGCAAGATATCTATCGAGTGCTCAGTGAGAAAGGCTTTCAACCAAGACTACTGTATCCTGCAAGACTGTAATGCAGACTAGATGGAGGCATAAATACCTTCTCAGACAAGCAACAGTTGAAAGAATCAACTATCACCAAGCCTGCCCTGAAAGAAGTTCTGAAAGGTCTCTTATAAACAGTCAGACCACCATAAATATGCTATATATCAGAACACTCTAAAACTCTGCAAGAATGGTGTTAAAATATCTTCAATCTTCAATATCAATAAATGTCAATGGCCTGAATTCACCTATTAAAAGGCACAGAAAAGGAAGATGGATCAGAAAACACAACCCAACATAGAATATGGTGTCTACAGGAAACTCACCTAACTCAGCCAGACAAACACAGACTCAAAGTGAAAGGATGGAAAACTGTTATACAAGCCAATAGCTCACAAAAAGGGCAGAAACAGCTATTCTCATATCTGACATGATAGACTTTAAGATCAATAAAATTACAAAATATAGAGATGGACATTACTTAATGCTCAGAGATCAGTCAATCAAGAAGACTTAACAATTATTAACATCTATGCACCCAATGAGAAGCTATCTAAATACATCAAACATCTACTGAAAGAGCTACAGCAATATATTAATAGCAACACAGTAATAGTAGGGGACTTCAACATCCCATTCTCTCAACTTGACAGATCATCCAGGCAGAAAATCAATAAAGACATGAGGGAGCTAAATGAGGAGATAGATAAAATAGAACTATTGGATATTTTCAGAGTCATTCATCCCAAGAAACTGGAATGTACATTCCCATCAATCCACATGGGACATTCTCAAGGATTGACCATATGTTAAGCCACAAAGACAGCATTAGCAAATTCAAGAGCATTGAAATCATCTCAAGCATCTTCTCAGACCACAGTGGAATGAAACTAACACTTAACAATCAACAAAAGATTATTAATAGTCCCAAAATGTGGAAGCTCAATAGTACACTCCTTAACAACTACTGGGTCAAAGAGGAAATAAAGGAAAAAATCAAAATGTTTCTAGAGTTCAATGAAAATGAAGACACAAGCTATCAAAAATTTGGGACACATCTAAGGCAGTACTGAGAGGGAAGTTCATAGCCATACATGCACACATTAGGAAACAAGGAAAAGCACAAATACTCAGCCTGACTATACATTTTAAAGACCTAGAAGAATAACAAAGGAACCTGAAAGCAACCAGAAGGACAGAAATCACTAAAGTTAGGGCAGAAATCACTAACATTGAAAATAAGAAAACCATACAAAAGAGCAACGAGCGTAAATATTGGTTCTTTGAAAGAGTGAACAAAATCAACAAACTTTTAGACAGACTCACATAACAAAAAAGGGAGAAGATCCAAATAAATCAGATCGTAAATGAAAGAGGAGATACCACAACAGACACCACAGAAATTCAGCATATCATGCTAGACTTCTGTGAACAACTATATGCCACCAAGTTAGAGAACCTTGAAGGAATGGATGATTTCCTAGATACCTATGAACATCCAAAATTAAGTAAAGAGGAACTAGATAACATGAACAGGCCCATCACAGCTAATGATACTGAAACAGTTATCAAAAACCTTACCAAAAATAAAAGTCCTGAACCAGATGGTTTTACAAATGAATTCTACAAAACCTTCAAAGAAGAACTAATACCTCTAGTTTTAAAAGTCTTCCAGAAGATTGAAGACACTGGAATATTCCCTTCCAGCTTCTATGAAGCCAACATCACTATGATAGCAAAAGCAGACAGGGACACAATCAAAAAAGAAAACCACAGACCAATATCTCTAATGAACATAAATGTTAAAATATTGAACAAAATTCTAGCCAACCAGATACAGTAGTATATTAAAAAGATTGTTCATCATGACCAAATTGGGTTTATACCAGGCATGCAAGGTTGGTTTAATATACATAAATCAATCAACATGATCCACCACATCAATAAAAGCAAGAACAAAACCACATGGTCATATCAATAGACGTAGAGAAAGCCTTTGACTAAATACAACATCCCTTTATTATCAAAACACTACAAAAAATGGGAAAAGATGGAAAATTCCTCAAGATACTGGAGTCTATATAAAGCAAACCTATAGCCAACATCATACTCAATGGTGAAAAACTGGAAGCATTTCCCCTCAGATCAGGTACTAGACATGGATACCCACTATCACCATTATTATTTAACATAGTGTTGGCATTTCTTGACATAACAATCAGGCAGGAGCAAGGAATTCAAGAGATACAGATTGGAAGAGAAAAAATCAAACTCTCCCTATTGCAGATGACATGATAGTATACATAGAAAAACCTATGGAATCCAGCAAGAAGCTTTTGGAAACCATCAGGCAATACAGTACAGTATCAGGCTACAAAATTAACATTCAAAAGTCAGTGGCATTCCTCTATGCAAACACTAAGTTAGAAGAAGTTGAAATCCAGTAATCAATTCCTTTTACTATAGCAACAAAAACAATAAAATATCTAAGAGTAAACCTAACCAAAGAAGTGAAAGACTTGTACACTGAACATTATGAGTCACTACTCAAGGAAATTGAAAAAGACACAAAGAAGTGGAAAGATATTCCATGTTCATGGGTTGGAAGAATTAACATCATCAAAATGAATATACTACCCACAGCCATATACAGATTCAGTGCTATCCCCATTAAGATCCCAACCACATTTTTTTGGAGAATAGAACAAATGCTACAAATGTTTATCTGGAACCAGAAAAGACCTAGAATTCCCAAAACAATCTTGAGAAAAAAGAACAGAACTGAAGGCATCACACTCCCAGATCTCAAATTGTATTATAGGGCCACTGTAATCAAAACTGCTTGGTACTTGAACATGAATAGACACATTGACCAGTGGAATAGAATTGAGAGCCCGGAAGTAAGCCCCCACACCTATTGACATCTAATCTTTATTTAAATTTTTTTTAATTTTTATTGGATAGAGACAGAGAGAAATTGAGAATGGAGGGGAGACAGAAAGGGAGAGGCAGAGGTCAGGTGGTAGAGCAGTGTGTTAAGTGCACATGGTGCAAAGCTGCAAGAACTGCAGCTCCTCACCTGCAGGGGGTGCCACCTCACAAGCAGTGAAGCAGGTCTATAGGTATCTATCTTTCTCTCTCCAGACATCTAATCTTTAACAAAGATGCCTAGACTATTAAATGGGGAAAGCAGAGTCTCTTCAACAAATGGTGTTGGAAAAAAATGGGTTGAAACATGCAGAAGAATGAAACTGAACCACTATATTTCACCAAATAAAAAAGTAAATTTCAAGTGGATCAAGGACTTGGATGTTAGACCACAAACTATCAGATACTTAGAGCAAAATATTGGCAGAACTCTCTTCTGTATAAATTTTAAAGACATCTTCAATGAAACAAATCTAATTACAAAGAAGACTAAGGCAAGCATAAACCTATGGGATTACATCAAATTAAAAAGCTTCTGCACAGAAAAGAAGCCACTACCCAAATGAAGAGACCCCTCACAGAATGGGAAAAGATCTTTACATGCCATACATCAGACAAGAGGCTAATAACCAAAATATATAAAGAGCTTGCCAAACTCAACAACAAGAAAGCAAACAAATAACCCCATCCAGAAACGGGGAGAAGACATGGATAGAATATTCACCACCGAAGAGATCCAAAAGGCCAAGAAACACATGAAAAAATGCTCCAAATCTTTAATTGTCAGAGAAATGCAAATAAAGACAACAATGAGATACCACTTCACTCCTGTGAGAATGTCATACATCAGAAAAGGCAACAGCAGCAAATGCTGGAGAGGTTGTGGGGTCAAAGAAACCCTCCTGCACTGCTGGTGGGAATGTCAGTTGGTCCAACCTCTGTGAAGAACAGTCTGGAGAACTCTCAGAAAGCTAGAAATGGACCTACCCTATGATCCTGCAATTCCTCTCTTGGAGATATATCCTAAGGAACCCAACACACCCATCCAAAAAGATCTGTACACACATATGTTCTTAGCAGCACAATTTGTAATAGCCAAAAACCTGGGTGCAACCCAGATGTCCAACAACAGATGAGTGACTGGGCAAGTTGTGATATATATATATATATATATATATATATATATATATTACTCAGCTATTAAAAATGGTGACTTCACCGCTTTCAGCCGATCTTGAATGGACCTTGGAAATTTTATGTTAAGTGAAATAAGTCAGAAACAGAAGGATGAATATGGGATGATCTCACTCTCAGGCAGAAGTTGAAAAACAAGATCAGAAGAGAAAACACAAGTAGAACCTGAACTGGAATTGGCATATTGCACCCAAGTAAAAGACTCTGGGTGGGTGGGAGGAGAATACAGGTCCATGAAGGATGACAGAACCTAGTGGGGGTTGTGTTGATATAGGGAAAACAGGGGCATGTTATGCATGTACAAACTATTGTAGTTGCTATTCAAAGTAAAACATTAATTCCCCAATAGAGAAATTAAAAAAAAGAATTTCAACTAAGGTCTACAAATCTACTCCCATCTGTACATTTCTTGTCACTATAGCATATTTTCTCCCTTCTAGTGGAAGGGAGAAAAGACGAAAGGAAAGAAGACAAGAAAGAAAGAAGAGGAGGCAGGGTCAAATAGAAAAGAAAAAGAAAGGGAGGAAAAGCAAGAAGCCAAATAAACACCAAGTTGCCAACCATTTGGATAAGAGTCATCAGCTATGTAAACTTCTGATACCATAGAGAAGGGAAAACCAATCAGTTAATTAGTTTTCTTAGAAATGCAGATCCTATTCAAAATATGAATCCTACCTTCCTTGGTCATTCCCACATCACTGACTTAGAAAAGATGTACTTAGCACATAATAATTGCTAAAAATATTTTTAACACATAAAGCAATGAATCCATTAGGGTGGGCACTCAGCTCCCATTTTCCAGGATGGGAAATCTAGTGCTCTCTAGTCTCAAGAAGTGTCAGCTCAGGTGCTCCTGGGAGCAGCTGCGAAGACAAAATTAGAAGAGCAAGAATTGTGTTGGGGGAAATAAGTCACTGTGAAGGGAAGAAGGAACAATAGGTGGAAGAAAGCCCTCAAAGCACAGTGCTAGCTTGACACGTATAAAAGGAGAATGGGAAGGAGGGAGGATCAGTGGGAAGAGCCTTCGACTCCAGTCATGTTCCTGAAAGCCCCAGTCAGGTCAGTGGGGAGCACAGAAGAAAGTCTGCTTTATCTATTACTTATGTTCCTTTTTTTGCCACCAGATATATTACTGGGACTCCATGTCTGTACCATTCCCTCATCCCAGGTAGTCTTTCCCCTCCTTTTCCCCTTCCTTTTCCTTCTAATAGAAGGTGAGAGACAGACAGAAAAAGACAGATAGGGAGAGACACCTGCCATTCTGCTCTAGCACTCGGCAGGGACTGTGGACTTGAGCCTTAGTCTTTGCACATGAAAATTTCTGCACTCAACCAGGTGAGCCACCAACTCACCACAAAGTTTGCTTTTTTTACTGGTTGGGAAAGACCTGGTTCTATGGCACCTGCCTCCCAGAGGCCCTGTTGCCCCATCACTGGCTCTGAATGGTGCTAGAAGAGCACTGCTTTGGAATTGGAGCCTGTGGGGAAGCCCAGAGCTGCAACAGCTAGAGACTATCTGCTAAGTATCTGCTAAGTACACTCTGATATGTCTTTTAGGGAGAGAGGAGAGACGCCACAACTTTGGCGTTCCCGGCAGTACTGTCCTACATACTCCCCTGTGGTGACCAGGGGTGATAGCTTGGATCACTCTTGGCAGAACAGGCATCCTACTAGGCGAGCTACCTCTCTGGCCCTTCTAGAAGGTTCTCAGTGGACACCTGAGTGATGCACCTCTATGGCCACGCCACACAAAAGACCACTGCTAATGATGGCCAGATTCAACAGGAACACTCAATTTCCTCTCCTCCCTTCCATTATGAAAACTCTGGGAGGTTGTTTTGTTTGTTTCTTTGGTTTTTTTTTTTCCTATCTTCTAGTATAGGAGCTTATTCCTTTTGTCCTTACATTCATTCAAATATAAGTATGGATTTAAGCCTCTTATAATCATGAAAACAGACAGATATCAAAAAAATTTTAACCAGAGCACGGCTTAGCTTTGGCTTATGTTGCTGCTAGGGGTTGAACCTGGGATCTTGGAGCCTCAAGCATGAGAGTATCTTTGCATCACCATATGCTATCTACCCCACCAAGATGTCAACTTTTAAAATTATACACAGAGAGGACATCTTGGTGTGCAACTACACTCAAGACTACAAAGTTATTCCATTACTTTTTCAAATATCTCCCACTTTAGTGTTAAGAAGTAAATATTCTTACCTGGTTTTGAAACCAAAGCTGGCATCCATTCCCTTGACAATTAGTTCTGGGCCATTTCTCCTTTCTAATAATCCAATATAAGGGGTAAAATGCGTGTCTATATAGGGTCAGAAAAATAGCTCACTTCAACAGTGTGCCTGCTTTGTTTGTCCTGCCTATAAGCTAGTAGGCAGTCCAGCCCGCACTGCACTGGAGGAAGCGTCAATGCTGTGCAATCTTTCTCTTTGTCTCTCTGTCTCTTTATATCTGGAAAAAAAAAAAAAAACATCCCAGAGCAGTGAAACCCAGGCAATGGTAACAACAAACAGTCATATATAAATCACAAAGATGCTGGTTCTGGTCCACCCAGTAAAATGTATATATTACCACGCGCAAGGACCCAGCTTCAAGACCACGATCCCCACCTGTGGGGGAGGGGGGTGAAGCTTCACAAGTGATGAAATAGGGCTGCAGGTGTCTTTCTTTCTCTCTAACTCTATTTTTCTCTGTCTCTATCAAAGCAAATACAAGTCACCAGGAGTGGTGAAGTTACACAGACTGAGCCCCTGTAATAACCATGGTGACAAAAATGGGATAAGCATGATATTTATTTTATACACATATAGTGTATACACATATAGTATGGCAAAATCTCAGAAAACAAACAGTGAAAAAGTGCTAACGGACTACAAATAAATGCCAGGGAAGTTCAGAGAAAAGAGAAGTTACTTCCAAATGAGGTAAGGAAAAGTCTTAAGGAAAAGATGTCATTTGACTTAAGTCTTGAAAGAAGAGGAAGATTTATACACATTAGGCTGAGGCAAAGGGAATTGGTAGGTGAATTTTCATTTTCTTAAGCATGGAGTCAAGAAAGTACAATTAGGTGGAGCCAAGATGTTGGCTTGGAGACAATACCTGGTGTGAGCTCCAAAAAGAAGCAGCTATCAACCTGGGATTCTCGAGGCAGACCACCAGGTTCCAGATGCTGGCATGATGCCACCGGACTTCCCTGGGCAGATGACCCCACCAATGTGTCCTGGAGCTCCGCTTCCCCAGATCCCTTCCCCACTAGGGAAAGAGAGAGACAGGCTGGGAGTATGGATCGACCAGTTAATGCCCATGTTCAGTGGGGAAGCAATTCCTGAAGCCAGACCTTCCACCTTCTGCACCCCATAATGACCCTGGGTCCATACTCCCAGAGGGATAAAGAATAGGAAAGCTATCAGGGGAGGGGATGGGATATGGAGATCTGGTGGTGGGAATTGTACCCCTCTTAACCTATGGTCTTATCAGTGTTTTCTTTTTATAAATAAAAATTATAAAAAGAAAAAAAGAAAGAAAGAAAGTACAATCTTGTGGGGAAAAAAAGGTCAGGGCTAATAACTGTCAAGGCAGCAGGATCGATTCACTGACAAATTTCACACAGTCCTTGCTTCCCAGTTTTAAATCTGTCCCCAGGCTAGTCACCAGCAGCTCTACCATTATCTTCTATCCATAAATTAGATATCTGGAAAATTCACTGGCTCAGAGACCTAAAGATTGCCTCTTGACCACAAGGTGCATCCTGCCTTAAGGAGACATTTTATTACCATGTACAACACATGGTAACAGTCTATGTAGTTATGGCTTGACAGATAGAGCATGTTTAAAAATAAATTTAAGAGGGTGTCATTAGTTCAAGTGGTGGCTCTGACACCAAATATCTGCTCTCTGACTGATCTGAGAATGAGCGCATTCTCTCTGTACGGTGTTCCATTAGCGATTTTAATTGCATGCTCAGCTTTATAATTTGTTGCTGTCATTTAGGTTCCTGTACTGTACTAATATTTATTCTGCATATTATATAACACCCTATTAAATTTATTGCCCTCTTTCTATAATTTTTTTTCGTCTGACTTGCATGTGAGGAGCTAACATACATAGCTATTAAAAGTAGTACTTCACTTACAGGTTGTCCTAGTAATCTCAGAGATTTTTATATCATTTAAGTCTCTGGAACGAAAAATGAGATAGTTTGCTTTCTAACTTAAAAAAAAAAAAAGTAGGATGGGCCAGGCAGTGGCACATAGTACTGTGTGCAAGGACTCTAGCAAGGACCCAGGTTTGAGCCTCTGGCTCCCCAAGTGCAGCAGGGAAGCTACAGGACAGGTGAAGCAGATCTGCAGGTGTCTATCGCTCTCCCTCTCTATCTCCCCGCCCCTCTTAATTTCTCTCTGCCCTAGCCAATAAAACAAAAAGAAGAGGGAAAAAAAAAAAAGACAAGGAAAGAAGAGGAGAGGAAAGGAGAGGAGAGGAAAAGGAAGAAGAGAAAATGGCTTCCAAGAGGAGTAGATTTGTAGCGCCAGCACCAAGCCCCAGCAACTGGAGGAGAAAAAAAAAATAGGACTGGGCAGTGGCACACCCACTTGAGCACATTCGTTACCATGTGCAAGAACCTGGGTTCGAGACCCAACTCCCATCTTGCAGGGTGAACAAGCGGTGAAGCAGGTCTGCGTCTCTCCTCCTCACTATCTCCCTTTACCCTCTCAATTTCTCTCTCTATCCTAGCTAGTGAGAGAGAGAGAGAGAGAGAGAGCTTGCATCCTACTATACACTATTCATACCCAGAAGAACATCAGTAATAAAGCATGTAGTTACTTCGTTTGTCTTGTCTTTCTCATGCTATGGAGCCATCTCTGACTGCTGTGATCAGAATATGTGCCCTTTCTTAACTCACATCTCTAAGTCCTGCTTCAGTCGAACTGCCAGCACAATGTCTCAGACAGTAAAGTTGAATGAAAATGTTGGATGAAAGAAATATGTGGTCTGTAATCATTAAGTTTTTCTCCTTAGGACCAGGAGATAGATCATCTGGTAGAGCAAGCAGTTTCAAGCACACAGCCACCACATGGGAGCACCACACAAAGGGGAAGCTTCACAAACAGTGGAGCGGTGCCCTGGTGTCTCTCCTTTCTATGTGACTCTCCTTCCTACCCCCCGCCCCACGCCCCACTCTATAACTGGGGACAGGGCTGGAAGGTGGGAATATTCCGAAAGACATGGAACCACACAGGCACAAAGCCCCAGCAAAGCCCTAGCACCCCCAATATATATATATATATATATATATGTTATATATATATATTGTTAATATATATATATTAACAATTAAATATTCACTTTCTGACAGATTCTGCATAACATGGTATCTTATGGTATATCTTCAATAATTTACAACAGGTGATAGAGACACAAATTCAACATTTAGAACATCTAAGCTCTCCTCTCAGTATGTCCTTGAATATCCTTGTGCCTAATACTGGTTTCCTTTCTTTCTCTACTCCTTTCTAAAACCAAACCTTTGATCCATCAGCTCCTTGCTGTACATCTACCATGTAAATATTAAGGTGAATGTATGATGCTCTCGAGCCCAACTCTAAGTCCCAAGAAGTTATATGGAAGAGTCTGCAGGGAGGTAGCTTTACAAGAGGTGGAACAGTAGTGCAGTGTTCTCTCTCTCTGTATCTCTGTCTCTCTCTGTCTCTCTGTCTGTCTCTGTCTCTCTCTATCTCTCCCTCTCCATACTTATCTTTTCCTGTCTTTCACCCTCTGTCTAGAGGAAAGAAAAAGTAAGAGCAATGGCCTCTAGAAGCAGCAGCATCATGCAGGTACTAAATCCCAGGCGATGATCTGGTGTAAAATAAAGAGGAAGAGGAGGATGGTGATGGTGGGAAAGAAGAGGAAGAAGGTGTGAGCACTCCAGAATATTTCTGTGGAACTTGCCTCTCTTTCCTGTTTCTTCAAAATTTCTCTAGTCTATCATGGGTGACAATTTTTCTTCTACTAAAAATTTGGGGGTTATAGGTACTATTCTTCTAACCAAGCTGAAAACTGTAATGAAAGGAACATTTCTGTTCTTTATCAGGTAGGCATTAACTCAGATTATACAGAAGTCCCTAAAGTCATGTGTTCTTCTCTTTTTAAATTTTTAAAAATATTTTATTTATTTCCCCTTTTTGTTGCCCTTGTTGTTGTTTTTTTATTGTCATTGTAGTTTCATTGTTGCTGTTATAGATGTCCTTGCTTGCTGGGCTAGCCTGAGGGTGTTTCTTCCTGGGCAAGTGCTCTCCGGGTTGGAGAGAATTCGACTGGAGCCGACCTAGGCTGCTGCTTATTCAGCGACGCCAGAGAGTAACCAGGAACTCTTGCAGCTGAGCGGGAATGCAATGCCATGCTGGCTTTATTCATCTGCATTTATATCTTCTGAGGCAGAAGTGGTAGGTCGGAAAAGGATATACATAGGAGAGTGGGTGGAGAGAAGGAAAGCTTCCATCTAACCAGTGGGGATTAAACCAATGCCTTGCAGGCAGAGCGGGTCTCAGACAAAACAATGATTATGTAAATAGACCACCGTGTTAAGCAATGCAAGGGACCTGGCGTAATAACCAACAGTCACTGTTGGATAGGACAGAAAGAAATGGAGAGAGGAGGGGAAGACAGAGAGGGGGAGAGAAAGATAGATACCTGCTTCACCACTTGTGAAGCAACTCCCCTGCAGGTGGGGAGCTGGGGGCTCGAACCAGGATCCTTAAGCCAGTCCTTGCGCTTGGCGCCACCTGCACTTAACCTGCTGCACTATAGCCCAACTCCCAAGTGTTCTTCTCTTACATATATCAATTAAATTAGAGGGAAAAACATCTATGAAACATGAATATTTGATAATTTATGAACTCAACTAGGTGTGCCACTACCCAACCCCTCCATCAATATTGGGGTATTGGTAATACATTGATTAATTTTTTCACAACAGGGCTGACTCACTCAAATAATTGTTCCTGTCATTCATTATTGTCTTGTTCAGCAGAAGTTGGGGCCAGTGACAGAGAAGAGACTGACCCACATGACTCCCCCCACCCAGAAAATAGCATGTATCACAAGCAGCACCAAAGTGACACACTGATAGAGCACAGGACTTGCAAAACTGGAGTGCCAGGTCCGGCTCCTGGCACTGCAAATGCTAGAGTGATGCTCTACTCCAAGGCCCATTCACTCACTGGCAGAGAAGTAAATTCCTTGCTTTCCTGCTACTTAGTAGCATCCCATAGAACATTCATGGGCTATTAGGTCAGGTATACCTAGATTTGGATCCCAGTTGTTATATGTCTTCATATAATACTCAACCTCTCTATGCCTCTAATTCTCGAGCCATGGAATAAGTTGTTAATGTGTGCTTTATAAGGCGATCATCAGAGTTAAAAGGGTGGAGAAATGGGTATTAAGATTCTGGCAGAAACAAGTATTCAATATATAGATTTATTCTGAATTCACCTCATTCCTTTTTTTTTTTTACCTCAACAAATGACAATTTTCCTAGAACAATCTTCTAGCTGCACGTGCAGCAACAGAATCCCTAGAAAGCTCCTGTCATGTCACTTCACCATTGGTATGTGGAGCAACCCTCAAATCCGTAGGGAAGGGAGGGCCTATTCAAACAGGTGCAGGTTTTCTTAGAAGACAACTTAGGCAAGTGACATGGCTGTCACAAAGTGTACATTTCAGAAAGCGAGTTTTACATGTTAAAAGAAACTGGAGTCTAAGTTGTGAATAAATCACTGCGACTCTAAAATGCTTTTTTGAAAGTCCTGGGTGTCTTACCACTTCCCACGAATAAAAAAAAAAAAAAGTTAGACAAGTGATGAAGTGACAGGGAAGAAGGGGGACTGATGGCATTAATTTACAACTGTTCCAGCTGTTGTTGAAGAGCAGTGTAAACAGAAGGGGGGCGGCAGGACAAGAAGCAAAAGAATAAGGATGCAGCCGACAGTGTATGTGATCCAAAGATCAGGATCAGAACTTCATCTCTGAGAAACACACTGAGGAAGCAGAGGTGAATCCCCCAGCTGGATGGCTGAGAGCATGGTTAGGGAGCTAAGAATGACTTTCAGGGCAGATTTCAGCCCTATAAATCTTTCAAGTATCTCATGTAATCCAACACGATTTCTCCAAGATATATATTCTCTTTGTATCCATTTAAATCCACATCAAGCATCAGAAACAAATTCTTGAGGGGCAGGCAGTGGGCACACCTGGTTAAATATACATATTAACATGTCCCAGGTCATGGGTTCAAGCCCCCCACTCCCCACAAGCAGGTGGGCACTTCATGAACAGTGAAGCAAGTCTATAGGTATCTCTCTTTCCCTTTCCTTTTCTTTCTATCTCTCCACCCTTCTCAGTTTCTCTGTACCTTATGAAGTACAACAGAAAGAAAAATTTTAAAAAAGGGAAAAATGACTTCTAAGAGTGTTGGATTTTCAGTTCCAGCACTGAGCCCTGGTGGTAACCCTGGTGGTAACCTCCCTCATTTATTTTATTTTATTTTATTTTATTTTATTTTATTTCTACCAGGGTTATCACTGGAGCTCAGTATCTCTACATGACTCCATCACTCCTTGAAGCTGTTTTTTATCTTTATTTCTGTGATAGGTGGTGAGACACAGGTAAAATTAGCAACAACACAGCACCACTTTACTGCTCATGAGGTTTCCCTGCTGCAGGTGCCCCCATAGGCAGCCCAAGGTGAGCCACCTGTTGACCGCCCTCCCCCGCCCCCAGAAACAAGCACATGGTGCATTCTTAACAGTGTAAATGGATGAGCTGTACATTCTTAACAGTGTAAATGGATGCTCCTACTTTGTTCTCTCTAAATTAAAGGAAATGTAATTAAATTCTGAGAAAATTAAATCACTGTTATGGGAATCTTCAAAATGTGTCCTGTTTATTATGTTTGTTTGGGGCTTCAAAATGAAATCTTTTTAAAAGATGCACAAGATGATCTGAGAAGACTAAGACAGTTCTAACTAAGGTCTTAGTGAAGTGAAACAGAATATCTTCAAAGAAAAAACTCCTAGTCACACCTAGCTAAACATTCCAGGGTTCTCCCAGAGGATGGAACTGCTTGTTGTAAAGAAAATGGGACCTGCCTTCTCAAGGTCACTGAAACAGGGTGCAAATATAGTAAATGATGTGTTTTTACAACATGTCTCTAGTTTTCCTTTCATCCTAATTGAGACTGTGGTCATTTTGACATTTCCATATTTGATGTTCACCCAACAGCTAATGTGTGTTTTCAAATGGAACAACTAAAGGAGAATTTTAGAATAGAAATCCCATCACAATGAAGCTCTTAAATGTACTTTCAACTATTGTTTGATCTTTCTGCAAGGAAAACTTCTTCTGAACTCTATTCTTTCATATGTTCCACTTTAGGTGACCTATTCATTTTAGTTTTACCTTTATCATACATATCTACCACCAATATATGTATATGTATATATATATATTTGTTTAATTAAGTCACAGCATTTAATTTCCAGTTGGAACTTAATATGCTTCATGAGTGTACATAATTTCAAATATGATATATTTTCATGCCTAAACTGACTTGAAGCTAGGGTTATTAGCAACAGTAGATGCAAGAAATATTTTATGTAAGCTAAAATCAACAGATAATAAAGAAAAGAAGAGGAGAAGAGAGGAGAGGAGAGGAGAGGAGATGAGAGGAGAGGAGAGGAGAGAAGAGAAAAGAAGAGAAGAGAAGGGAAATCCAGGACATTTTCTTTACAATGATATCCTTCCATCTTATAGTTGTGTGTTGAATCTTTTCATTTTAGATTTTCTTTCCAACGAAGTAGGTAGTTATAGACTGCCAACATCCCTACAGCCTTTGCTAATATTGTAATGACAGAAGTAGACCACTGAAAGGGACACCTAGAATGTCATTTCCAGTTCCTCCTGAGTGACTCATTGTATGACCTTTACTTTTGATTTAGACTAAACACAATAAAAATATATTTCTGGAAATTATGGGTTGTATGAATTCTGCTCCCACATTTTTGATGACTTGTATGCTTTCCAGTTCTACATTTTCCATTAATGCGTATCTGGAAATTAGGAAGTTACTGATACTGCTCCAATAAAAATGTGGAAATAAATGATATTTCCTTTTTAATAGCCCCTAAAGAACACTTCATAAGAAGTGAAGCTGTGCTACAGATGACTCTTCCTATATCTGTCTACCTATCTTCCCATTCCTTGTCAACATCTCTCTGCTTCTATCCTATAGAAATATAATAAATAGCCCCTTAGAAAGTCCACTAGACATGGTGATTTTTCATTTTTTCAATTTTACCTTGATGATCAATAATCACAGTCCTACTTTATTTAAAATAAAGTATTCAAATTATTGGGTGAAATGACCACCTGTATTTACCATGTTACCAAAATAATGTTTACAATCCAAAGACTAAAATGATATAAAAACTTAAGCATGAAGCAGACAGAAATCAACCTAAGACTTAATTCTCGAAATTAGTTTGCAAATTATTCCTATTAATGATTAGTGAGCGGAAACAGATAAGTGAATACATTGTTAACTTTTTAATCTCTTATTTTAGTTTCATTTTGGCTAGCCTGTTATCGTCATATTAAAGAGGCAACCGACATTGACGGCTGGAGAGCAGAGAACCTAGTAAAGAATATTCTCCTTGGGGCCAGGTGGTGGCGCACCTTGGTTGAGCACACATGTTAACAATGAGCAAGGACCCAGGTTCAGCCACCAGGCCCCCACCTGCAGGGGCAAAGTTTTGCAAGTGGTGAATCAGTGTTGCAGGTGTCTTTCGGTCTCTCCCTTCTTATTTATGTCTCCTTTCTTCTCAATTTATGTCTATCTAGTAAATAAAGATTTTATATATATGAGTGTGTGTGTATGTGTGTGTGTGTGTGTGTGTGTGTGTGTGTGTGTGTGTGTGTGTATGTGTGTGTGTGTGTAATATTCTCTTTTAAACCTATTCTTAACATTTTGTTGCTTAAGGATCACACCAAACTGTTCAGTTGTTTGCAGTTAAATGTGGTTTAAAGGATTTTATAGAATATTTAGGCAAAGAAATTGGAACAAATCCTGGACTCACTAAGAGATTAGGAGTTTGAACTAGATATGGCAGATTGCACCAAAGCAAAGAACTCTGGGCAAAGAGGGGAAGGGACAAGATGAAGAGACTGGGGTTCTAGAACACTGGTGGAGGGGAGATGAGAGGCTGCGCTATGTGTTAGAGACTATGCTGGAAATCACTGAGCCCCCCAAAATAAGTTTTTGAAGTACTGAATTATTAATTTCTTATTTACTGTCAGACACATCTGGTGATTAACAGTTTTCTTAAAAATTATCTACTGGCACAGGGTGGTAACACACCTGGTTAAATGCACACATCGTCACAGCCAAGGAACCAGGTTCAAGCCCATGTTCCTCACCTGCTGGGAAAGGCTCATGAACTGTGAAGCAAGTGCTGCATGTGTCTCCCTGTCTCTGTCTTCCTCTCCTCTCTCAATTTCTCTCTATCCTATCAAATAAAGAATGGGGGGGAGGTCTTGAAATGAGTGCAACCTAGAATGCTTCCAGCTGTGACCATGTACTGCAAACACACAGAGACTCAGAGATTATACAGGCTCCTGTGCTAAATATGAATAGAAATGGGCCTGGATCAGACCAACATAGTAAATAGTTAACTGTATTTCTATACTTTCTTCAAGTTTGGGAGCTACTCTCTGCCCTGATTCAGCTTGCTAGTCCTATGCTCAACTCTGACACCATCTACTCAGACAATATTTTTAGTTTATCTGCAGGTTAGCTATCAAGTTCCAGCAAAAATTACCAAATTCATGGATCCCTAGGAACATACCTAACTTCTATCCACCCTAAAAATCCCTATTTCCCACCTGCTGTATTCCTACTTTATGGTTCCTGCTTTATATCTTATTGCATTTCAGCCACCAAGTTACAAATGCTACAATTTCATCCTGAACTCCCTGGGCAGGTGACCTCACCAATGTTTCCTAGAAACTCACCTCCTCAGAGCCCTTCCCCACAAGGAAAAGATAGAGACAGGCTAGGAGTATGGACTGAGCTGCCAACACCCATGTCCAGTGGAGAAGCAATTTAAAAAGTCAGAACTCCCACCTTCTGTACCCCAAAAAGAACTTTGACCCATAATCCCAGAGGGATAAACAATAGGGAAGTTTTCAATGAAGGGATGGGACACAGAACTCTGGTGGTGAAAACTGTATGAAATTATACCTATATTACATCTATAGTTATATCCCTTACAATAGTGTATATCAATATTAAATCACTAGTAAAAAATTTTTTAAAGAATTTTGGTCCATACTCCCAGAGGGGTAAATGTTAGGGGGAGATGACCAGAGGACTCTGAACTCCAATCCCATCAGGAGAGAGAAGGAAGGACACTCAGAAGTAGTAAATGTGACTTAGGAAGAGAAGGCAGGATCATAGAAAAAAATGGGCAAATATATACATATATATGTATACATATGTAGATAGATAGATAGATAGATAGATAGATAGATAGATAGATAGATATCAACCCATATCTGTGATCTTGGGAGAACTAATGGAGTTTCTAATAAAGGGAATGGGGATACAGAACTCTGGTGATGGGAAAGGTGTATAATTATACCCCTATTATCTTACAATTTTGTAAAGTATATTAAATTACTAATAAAAAGCAAAGATAAAAAAGGAAATATTGACCACCAGGAATGGTGGATTCCTGGTGCAAGCACCAAGCCCCATCCATAACCCTGATAGCAATTTAAAATATTATCTATCCACTACCTTTAAGATTTCAAAGTTGGGACTGAGTGGTGGCGCACCTGGTTGAGCGCACATTATAGTGCTCAAGGACCCAGGTTCGAGCCTCCAGTCTCCACCTGCAGAGAAAGAGCTTTGCAAGTGGTGAAGCAGGACTACAGGCGTCTCTCTTTCTCTCTCCTTCTCTATCTTCCCTACCCTCTCGATTTCTGGCTGTCTCCATTCAATAAATAAAGGCAATAAAAAAATTTAAAAAAACAAGATGTTAAAGTTATTGATTCAAAGCCATTTGTAATAGTCACAGACTTTTAAAAATTCTTTTGGTAATTTTATCTCCTCTTCTGGTCCTTTATTCTTTTGCTGATTAGTTTTTCTAGATGTTTGAAATACTCAAAATGTTTAAAGTACTCAAAAACATTTAGAAAGTGTTCGATCTAGCAGGTTATATAAGATGTAATAAAGTATTCAGAGAGGTAGCATAGTCAGCAGAGTACAGGACTTGAATGTATGAGATTCTGTTTCAACCCCCAGTCCTGAGTCATATAAGCAACTGGTTATAGCAAATGAAGTATTATAAATTTTAAATTTAAAAATACTTTTTCTGCTAGCATTAATTTATCTTATGTTACAATCTCCTTAGTACAGGTTTGTTTTAAAGATTAAATTACCTTTTAATAACATATCATTATTATTACTGTTATTGTTATTGTTATTACTATTTTGCCTCCAGGGTTATCACTGGGGCTTGGTGCCAGCGCTTTGAATCCACTGCTCCTGGTGGCCATTTTTTCCATTTTATTGCATAGGACAGAGAGGAATTTGAGAGAGGCAGGAGAGATAGACAGAAAGAAAGACAGATACCTGCAGACCTTCTTTACCACTTTTGAAATGTCCCCCCTGCAGGTAGGAATCCAGAAGCTCAAACCCAGAACCTTGCATGAGTCCTTGCCTTGCACTTAATACTACTATGTGCACATAACCAGGTAAACCACCACCCAGTCCCTAAAATATTTGTATTACTCACATATTCTATTTCTAATATTCTTTATTCTTTGATGTATATGTTGGTTTCCTTCTGCTTTTTTCTTCACCTGTGAAAAAAATATTTTCTTAGTTGAGGATTAATGGATTACAGTACAGTTGTTAGTACATAGGTATAATCTCTCATCTTCCTGTGACAGGGAAAACAATGTTAGGATAGTGTTAAAAGAAATAGAATTTGACACAAAGAAATGGAAGAACATTCTTTGTTCCTGGATTGGAAGAATAAACATTATTAAAATGGCCATCCTATCAAAATCAATCTACAGTTTTAATGCAATACCCACCAAGATCCCAGTGACATTTTTCAATGAAATTGAGCTTGTCCAAAAGTTGTGTGGGGATATGAAACTTTGGTGGTGGCTGTGGAACTATATATTATAATCTTGTAACAAATTATTAATAACAATTTTTTTTAAATCCCTGATACAGTAAGAAAAAAAAGTTATATGGAACCACAAAAAAAGTCTACAAATAACCAAAACACTTCTGAGGAATGTACCCCAACTCTAACTTATATTAAAAACACTACTAAGAATTGATAGGAAAAAAAAAAAAAACAACAAGGTACTGGAATAAAAATGGACACCAGGATCAATGGAACAGGAGGACTGAGAGCTCAGAAATAAGCCCACATATAAATAATCACCACAAGGATAACCGGACCACCCAGTAACTGGGAGAAGATATTTACACATAACACATCAGACAAGTGATTTATCAATCAAGCATCTACAAAGAACAGCTCAACAAAAGGAAAAAATAACAACCAAGTAAAAAACAAGTACACCAAAGAACTAACTAGGCAGCTCTCTAAGGAACACATACACATGACCCAAAGACATATGAAGAAATGCCCCACTCCACTTACCATCAGAGAAATGCAAATTAAAACTACAATGAGATCCCACCTAACACCTGTGGCCTACAATCAACAAAAGTAGAAATGACAGGTGTTGGCGAGGCTGTGGAGAAGGGATTCTGTTACTGGTGGGAATGCTAATTGGTGCAGCCCCTTTGGAAGATCATATAGATTGTCCTTAAGCAACTGGAAGTGTAATTATCTTATGATCCAGCAATACCACTCTGAGGTATTTATCCAAAAGACAGGCAAACACTTATCTAAAGGCACATATGCACCCCTATATTCATAACTGCATTATAATATTATTATAATAACTGCATTATTCACTATAGCCAAAGACTGAATGCGGCCTAAATGCTCATTGCCAGATAAGTGGTTAAAGAAGTTATGGAATATATATTCCATAGAATACAACTCTGGTAAAAAAAAAAATTGTGTGTGTGTGTGTTTTGTCCTTTCAGAAAAAGTGGACAGACTAGAGGTGATTATGCTTAGTGAAATAAGTAAAGAGATTAAAGACAACTACTGGGCGGTTTCACACATAATGTGGAACCTGGAGAACTGAAACGTGAACTTGAAAATAATATGGAAATAAATGGAAAATAAATAATAAATAATAATAAATAAAATAATATGGAAATAAATTGTCTCTAAGACTTTGTGAGAACTATGGAAGTTACCATTGGGACAGTAAGAGCACAGAATTTTGGGGGGAAGTATGGTGTGGAACTTTACCCTGTAACCCCAGTTACAGGGTAAAGTTAACTATTATGATGCATTGGATCGACCTTCTCATGGTGCATCCCGTGAGTACCCCTTCATTGGGGAAACTGACGATCCTTCCTAGCCGACTGAATCCACATGGATCCCAGTCACTTTCAAAGCCAGCAACAAGCAGCTCCTGACAGCTTTCAACCTGACGCTGTTGACTGGCTACGGAAGAAGGGCAAACGCTAGAAGAAGAATTAATCACAATAAAATAAAATTAAAAATGAACAAAATTCATGTATGCTAGAAATACAGAAAATGTCTTCTTTATCTGCTTATCTGCTTATCCACACCATTACATTTGTCACCAGAGTCAACCACTATTTTCAGCTTGGTATATCCTGTCAGACTTTTTTTATGCATATGTACTTCATATACATGCATTTTCACACAAATATTTTTAAATGAAATTATCTATTTTATTTAATAATTTTCTTTATTTTTTACAAATATGTCTGAGAAAATTTCTCCATGAGTACAAATATATTTGTCTTATTCTTTCTGTAACAACTTCATTGTTATTTCCTAAAACAGAGATCCCATATTCATTCAACAATTCTCAAATTACTGGGCTTTAGAGTTACTTAAAGATTTTGTTAGTTGTAAACAGTCAGATCATTGTTTATACATATTCATGTCCAACTGTGATTTTTCCTTCAAATTACTTACTAGAAGTTGTGTGAGTGACGGTGTGATAAAAAAATATGGAAGCTGTTCGAAGCTATTCCACATTCAAATACACCCATTGATTAATTTCATAATATTCATCATGTTTACCATATTGCTGAGAAAAGTTTTGATAAGTTAATGTGCACTCCAGTGGTGACGCTGGCCATCCTTCCATCTTCATGTTTGTATTCGTGAAGCACTGACTGTAGGAATCTAGAGATTAGATTTGAGTCTTAGGTTAGTAATTAGCTTTGCAGGATACCATCAGTTAGATCCGCCTTTCTGAACCAGTTTCTGAATCTAACAAGTGAAAAGAATAGCCCAGCCCTGCCAACCTCCACAAAGCCACTGTGAGTGTTCAGTAAAAAATAATTGGTGAAAAAGCAAGGAGACTCTAAACTGATGGACAGATGCATCTTCCCATTTTGAAAACATTATTGAGCAATCTGTAATGGGGAGATTTCCTAAACAAAAGTTGTGTGAAGTGTACAGCTTCCAGTTTACCTATGGACTTCAGAATTTCCTCAGACAAGCTATGGGGAAGGTAGGAGATAAAACTGCTTATTCAGCATCAGCCAACATGGTACCAACATGGTAACCACAGAAGAACGCTCACTCCTTGCTCCATTTGTAATCCAAGTTTGTTGTTTCAAGGAGCTGGGGGTGGGGATAGATTTTCTCCCACATCTTCTCTGCTTCATCCATCAGCAACAACAATGCCATCTGGTTACTGGGGACCAGTGAGGCATAAAATGCCTAGAAAAGCAGCTGTCTGCCCCTTTACCTGAGTCAGAATTGCTAATTAAGAGACAAATTTGCCCTTAGCTACAACGGAACTTTGTGCTGGAGAAAGTAGCACAGCTCTTGTTCTTTTTTTTTTTTTAAAGTTGGAACACATGATTTCATTTATTTATTTATTTTTAAATTTTTTTATATTTATTTATTCCCTTTTGTTGTCATTATTTTATTGTTGTAGTCGTTGTTGGATAGGACAGAGAGAAATGGAGAGAGGAGGGGAAGACAGAGAGGGGGAGAGAAAGACAGACACCTGCAGACCTGCTTCACCGCCTGTGAAGCGACTCCCTGCAGGTGGGGAGCCGGGGACTCGAACCGGGATCCTTACGCGGGTCCTTTCACTTTGCGCCATGTGTGCTTTACCCGCTCGCTGCCGCCCGACTCCCCACAGCTCTTGTTCTATATTAGCTACACCATTTTGTAACTCCAACTCAATCTTTAAAAGAAACTTAGATTTCCATGGAGCCAGATAATAAATTCTCAGTCATCTAATTTCTTCCCCTTCCTTCTCCCTCCTTCCTTCCTTTCCTTTTTTTGAGGGGAGGAGGTATGTATGCAATTATTAGTGTCATAATAACTTACCTTACCTCTTGCGTCTTTTTTTTTTCAGTTTCTGTCAACTTTGGGGCTTCTCCACTCTGAGTTTTTTTCAGATATAAATGATGAAATAGCACGTGGAGGAAGCTAGCATAATGATTATGTAAAAAGACTTTTATTCCTGAGGCTCCAAAGTCCCAGGTTCAAAGCCCCATGCCACCATAAGCCAAAGTTGAGCAGCACTCTGGTTATCTATATCTATATCTAATCTAATCTATATCTATATCTATCATTTCTCTTTCTCTAGCTCTATATTTTCTCTCTGTATATTTCTCTCTCATTAAAATGAAAAGAAATAAATCATTTTAACAAGAAGTGGTAAAATGGAGGCAGAGATAGAGAGAGAAGAATGGAGGGAAAATATGTATATTTTAAATATATATATATTCATTCTTTGGCAACTAATAGGCAAAGAAGCTAAACAAATCCCTTCCCTCCTTCACATGTCCAAGCTGCAAATGTGGTTTTGCTTACCCCCCCAATAGAAAGATTAGTAGATTCCTAAAAACCAGTTAGATAGTATCTCCCCTACTTTTAGATGTTCTTTCTTCTTTAAGACCATCTAGATGGCCAGAGCCCATGGATACCCAAAATAAAAAGGGTGCCTCCAAATTAACATTCTTAAAAAAAACTGTCTTGTAGATTAGAATCTATTGTTTAACAACAAACAAAATTGGTTTGGGCCAGACTGTACTTTTCAATATCATTCACATGCTGAGTTGCCAAAACACACTTTCACTGATTCACGTTGGGTTATTGTTAGGTTCCTTCTAAGTTTTCATAGAAAAAGCCAAGTCATAACCTAGTTAAACATAGCACATCTTTTGGAGCTCTTATAATAAATATCTCTGGCTAATGAGGAAGGGGACAAACAGGAGTACTTTATCAACCTCAAGAAGATCCTACCTAAGCAGAGAGTTGAGATGATAGATAGACAGACAGACAGACAGACAGACAGATATCTTAGAGAAACTTCCCTGAAATGTTATTTTTAATATTTTGTTTATTTGATAGAAACAGGGAGAAATAAAGAGGGGGAAAAAGATAGGGAGAGAGGAAAGATGGAAGAGAGGTGAGAGAGAGAGAGAGAGAGAGCACTGCTTTGTCACATACAAAACTTCACCCCTGTAGGTGGGGACTAGGGGCTTGAGCCCAAGCCCTTAAACACTGTAGCATGTGTGCTCAACTGGATGTGCCACCATCCCATAGCCCCTTCTGGAAAGCATTTTAGAGGAAAGGTCAGAGGAAGATGCAGAGTTCAGGGAAATGGCTCAATGAGTAGAGTGCATTCCCTGAACAGGTGAGACCCAGATGTGATCACTGACATAGCTATGACCGAAGTGGTGTTGTTCTCTTTCTCTCTCTCTCTCTCTCTCTCTCTCTCTCTCTCTTTCTCATAGGTAATATTTTCCATTAGCATTGCCAACAAAAAGTCAACTTTTGAGACAAAAATGTTTACAATGTTCTTTAAACTTTCACATGTATTCAGATCACTTGGGTAGCTTATTAAAATGCAGATAATAATCCAGTGGTTGTGAGATGAACTAGAGGCTTTATCTCTAGAGTAAGTCCCCAGGCAATGTGAATCGGCCTGTATAAATGTCCGTGCTTTGAGTAAGAATGATTAAGAGCCTTGGTTCCCGCTCCTGTAGAAGGCACTGAGCATGGCAGTTGTCAGAGGACAACTAAACAGAGAGATGGATAAGCAAACAGAAAGCATTTTGCAGGTTCTAACAGAAGGAAGTAACCCTTTTACACAGATCAAATGCAGACTTAGTATTGAAAAGCTACACTTTGTACAAGGACATGGGCAAATGTCTAAAACACTCTATCATTAGCAGTAACAGATATGATGCTGTGTGGCCTCCCAGACAACAATGCTGACATAGGTGACACTGAAGAGGGTCCAAGCTGGATCACAGAAAATGTGTCTAGTGCCTTTGTGATCAATTATCTGAAGCCTGATACGAAAACACACCCCACAGCCTTCATGCCTGCACTGTATGTATGTGGAAGCAAATTTTTAAAGAATCTGGCCACGCCCAAGAAACAGTTGTGCTGTCTGCTTGAAGTATTAGGATCTTCAACATTGCTATTTGAGTTACAGACTTGGTAGGTCCTATCTGTTTATCAAAAATTAAGATTCTGGTGCCAGAATCATTCTCTTGTTATATACTTGAGCCTCCACATATGGCTACTACATAAATAAAATCCAATAAACTCTATTTGTATCTGGTCTTCTAGTTGGAAAGTATTAACAAAGTGAAAGAATCCATAGCCAGAAACTTCTGGTGGATATTTTAACCAAGTTTCAGAGAAGCATATTTTCTTGATGATCACAGGCATTATGTCCGGCCGCTAACTCTGAGTAGAATCCTAGTCAGACTGCAGGTTTCCTCTCGCTCTGAGGGGAGTTTTTCACTATTACTTTCTGAAGAGACTAAGTAATAGGCAGTTAAATTATGAGTATAGCATGTAGTAAGTTTAAGATTCTTTATACTGACTCAAAAATACTCAGGATGCTTCATTTACTATATCAGTCCCAAATTGCTTTATTTAAAACAATTCCTTTAAGAGATCAATTTAAATAATTTAATAAGAACTGGCCCATCATCCAATTCAGTTGACTCCTTCCAACCTTCTATTCACAATGTGCATTATGATTTACTCTTAATGTACATTAATTTGGTTGCAGCAGGATCCAGACTGCACATCTCAGCATTCTACTTGAATAAAGAAGAAAACATTCAATTCCCCTTCAGCACAAATTCGGCCTTCCACAAGACAGCTCCGCTGGTTGGTGATAGCTGCATTGGAAATTCTGCTTTGCGAATGTTTTGCTGGGTTTTGTTGCTAGGTGATGACCAGGAAAACTTTGCAATTCCTGCTGAGAGGTTTTTAAAAAAATGCGCCTGTAACCAGTTTCTATAATATTAAAGAGGAGGAGAAAATAGGGCAACCTATACCTTGATTTCTCAAGGTTAACTCCTTACCCTATACTCTGCCTAAGCTATGACAGAGAGAAACTATGACATTAAGAAATATATTTTGCACAACATTGGTGGGGTTGGGGGGAAGAAAGGCAAAATATAGTATTGAATAAGTCATCGACCAAATCAGGAAGAGTGAAGAAAATAGAACTTGTCAATTCTCTTTCTTTTGGTCTAAACTAAAACATAAGTAACGTAAGAATTGGGGAAGAGCAGGCAGAGGAAGGGGTGTGGATGAAACAATACCATCCCCGTCCCTGCGTTTTTCCGTTCCACTTATTAGCAAAGACCCTTGGCTTTAGATGCTGGCTCTAAGCTAGAGTCAGCTTGTACCTGAGCTGTGTGTTTCAGAAAACCCCTTGGCCTGGCTCCGACTTCTCAGCCAAGCAGCAGGGATTCCTGGGAAAGCCCACAGGCCTGTCTGAGTCCTGGTCCTGTGTCAGTGATTGATGACAGCAAGTCTGAGAGGTGACACACTGTGAAATCAGACTGAGGCACAAAGAGTTAATCCTTGGGCTTCTTCCAAACTGGGTCTTTTGAAATGAAAATATATATATATATATAATAATATTTACCCCCTCCTTTTGTAAATTCTACAGAAAAAAATGGAAAAAAAAAAAAAACCTCTTGGTATCTTGTTCACTCGGCAAGATGCCAGCCTGCAGCCTCCTAAAACTTCAGGGATAAATATTACACGAGTGGCGCTAATTATTTGTCCTTGCTGCATTATCACCATCAAATTATTTTAAACTGCTGGCTTAACAAGTATTGTATTATAACCGTGTGCAACAGAGGAGAGCAGTTGTTTCTGCATACAAATCTCTCTGCACAAATGAAAGGACCTACCTGCAAGTCACAGGGGAGAAATAAAAGTGATATCATAACACTACCACCTTGGGCTTCTCTGATCTCAAAAAAAGTGTGTGTGGAGACAGCTAAGTAGTAAGTCTCTTTCTCTCCTCTCTCACTAGCTCACTGACTTATGCTCAATTCCCCCCAACGCACACACACATACACACACAGCATCCTCTCCTGGGGGGATCCAGGAGTCCATGTGCCATCTCTGACTTTGTGACATGAGTCTCTTGTACTTTTCTACTTTCCACAGCAGATGCACCAACTTCAGCAGTGTCTTTTTTAACACTTCATTAATTATTGAGCAATGCCAAGAGTAATTATTGGGCTATGCCAGGAGCCCTTTTCTCCCATATCAGTAAACAGTAATTTAGAGAAGGGGGGTTCTAACCTTAGGGTGAGCAACGTTTTTCCCCCCACAGCTGTGTGGTGCACTCAACAATACCACATATGCTTCAACAAATGAGGAGGCCCCCACAGAGGCCCAGCCTGTGCTGCACACAGGAAATGTGGCTGGCCAGCAAAAGCAGTCCACCACACTGTGAGACACAGAATTTGGACTATCTCATTTGCTAACAGGACTATCTGTTCTGACTTTGAGCTTTTGCCCCCAACTGAATAAACATAACAAAGAACCAAGCACCAAAGGGAACTGACATCCTAGCTGTGAGATTCCTCACAGATAGATAACACTTCCTCAATTACAAAGATGATTTTTTTCCCATCACTCAGTAAAATTTTAGTTCTCTTTTTGGCCTTTGATTAACAGGTGTTACTTTATGGCCACCAACAATCTAATCCTAGAATTGAACACATTTTTCTTATATTTTCAAAGTCAAATATGACACAGAAAAGGCTAGTTGATGCCAGCATTCCTGTGGCTCTTTGGAGGAGGGTTTTTGCTGCCTGTGTTTCAGAATAATGGAAACTTAGGGTTAAAAAATTACTTAGTATGAAGCTGGGTATGCCCCATAGAGCACATGCATGTGCAAGGACCCAGGTTCAAAGCCCCAGTCCCTGCCTACAGGAGAGAAGCTTCAGAAGTGGTGAAGCAGAGCTGTCTTCCTTTCTATTTCCCTGTTTTCATACAACAACAGCAACTACAACAAACTTATCTCTGCGTTAAGATGGAAATTAAGTAGAAAGTTGTCTATGTCTGGTCTCTATGCATCGGTTCCCCAGTGGAGAGGCAGGATATTGTGTAAACATTTCAAGTCATCTGGGAATCCTTAAAGCTGCAGCTCTCAAACTTTAAATATATTGACAAACCTTCCTTCCTGGAGATCTCATTTCAGGAGATCTTCCAATGAGAGTTAGACAGCCTGCTCTAAGTCGTTTCTCCCCATAGTTGATGTCTCCAGGTTCTTTCAGTAAATTCTCACGAGGAACAATGAAGTCCCAAGTGAGATCCACATCACTGACACCAATGACCAGCTCTCTGTTCTCATCTAAGTCACGTTGGTCAAGCTGTCCTACCTGAAATGTCATATTCACCCCACCTCTGCAGCAGCCCAGGCCCTGTTTTGCCCCCTGCACTACACTCTGCTAACGTCACATAAAGGCTCCTACCAGATGACTTCCTTTCAAAATGGATGAAGCCAACTGTTCCTTTGGGGTTTTGTGCCCTTTGCCTCTACAAATTTCCTTCTTAAGATAAGTGGAATTTCCTTCTTTCACTTCTCTTTCTTCATTTATCGTGCCTTCTCTTTGCTATTCCAGGTCTCTGATCCAATGATGCTTCTTCAGAGATACTTTCCTGACCAGCTTATCTGAAGTCCATCCTATTTTCTATCTTTTTACAGTTTGATTTTCACCCATCATTTATCATTATCTGATCTTACGACACTTATTTTCTCATTTGTTCATTCCTGCCTATCCAGTAAGAAATTAAGTTACAAGCTGTGAAGACAGCATAGTGGTGCTGAAAAAGGCTTTCATGCCTGAGGCTCTGAGGTCCCAGGTTCAATCCCCAGCACCACCACAAACCACAGCTGAGTAGTGCTTCTATCTGTCTATCTATCTATCTTTAGCTCTGTATATCATTAAAATAAATAAATAAACTTTTAAAAAGAAATTAAGCTATAAGAGGACTTTTTAGAAAATTCCATTTTCTCGCTGCTTCACTTAAAAGAAAAAAACTTGTCAACAGAGTGAATGAAAAATGGCACTGAGTCACTTAACAAGCCCAGTTAGAGCTGTCCCTTCACAGGTGTGCTACTTAAACTACTCACGGGCTCGACGATAAGATGGAGCATATTATCGCTAGTTTGGGATGCCATTGATAGATGGGTACAGATGCGGCATTCACTGTCAGCGCAGATATGTGACAGTTTTGAATCATGTGGAATTTATGCAGCTGCTAAGCCACATTTATCATCTACAGCAGGGTCTCATGTGCGTCTCAATTCAATTTTCTCTGATAAAATTTACTCCTCTGTTAAAATCCTATTATATATTATCAATAATTCAGTCATCAGGCATATGCCCTCAATATTTTTTTTTGCATTCACTTTACTTGTCCACTGGTTCATTTATTTTGATCTTTTCTTTTTCTTCCCCCTCCCCTTTTTTTTCCTTCAATAAGCAGTGAAGAAAAATGGACAGAGGAGAGTTTTTGTTTTTGTTCTCTCTGGGCACTGCCACTCAGTAACACTGTGCCAATCTTAGTCAGAAAAATCAAGTTCTTTGACTTTCCTCACCTAAAAATTGGAGACAATAACACCTATCTGATAGAATATTAACAAGATCCAACTAAAAGGAGGCCAGGCAGTGGTGCACCTGGTTGAGTGCACACATCACCAAGCACAAGGACCTGCATTCGGGCCCCCACTTTGCACCCTCCCCACCTGCAAAGGGAAAGCTTCACGAACCATGAAGCAGGTCTGCAGTTCGTTGTCTTTTCCTGTCTATCTTCCACCCCTCTCAATTTCTCTCTGTCCTATCAAAATAAATAAATAAGTCAATATTTTTAAAAGAACCAAATAAGATCATAAAGTGGGGAACACAGTTCCTGGTGCATGGCAGCCAGTATATTTTAACATTCCCACAGTGCCTGCCACAAGAGACACTAAATAAAACTTTTCCAGTTGTTGGCCAGAACGAGGAAAAAGTCTAGGTGATAACACTATATGACTTATCAAGGTTGCCAGTGACCCATCAATTAACCCTCCTGGAGTCAGAGTTTCCTTAGTCACTTATAAATGTATCGGGTATGAGCATCATATTTGTCTACCTCAGTCTTGCTGAAAAAAAATAAAATAACTAAAAAGTTCAAGAGGGACGGCAAGTGCAAGTCTGACAGATGAATATGCCAGGTTTAATATAGTCTCCTGAATTAGCAAGCCAGTATTCCTGCAAACAAAAGAATGTGACTTATCTGGTGTGGCTTAATGAATCCACTGTTTCCTCCTGTTTCTTCACAGATCACGCTTCTTCTGAGAGTAATAACCTAGATTCCCAGCTTGTCACTGGACAACTAGGGAATCCTGTGTTCCTCTTTATTGTTGCTTCCATGCTTCATAATTCCCTAAGGACTAAGTTCATCTAGAAGCTTTCTCAGTACCCTGAAGTTGGCACATTGGTTGCAATTAAGATGCTCACTTATAGCGACTTCCTCACACAAGAGTCTCTTACCATACTATTCTTCACTTCATGGTTTATTCCAAGCTACTTGCGCGAAAAGCACGCCTTGACAATGGCACTCTGAGACTATAAATCAAAGAAGCAGCATTTATACAGTGCAAGATTCTTTATCTCTTTTCCACCAAAGATATGAAGACAAAGACCTTTTTTCTGTAATCCAGGGATAATAGTGTTCTGTTAACTGAGAGAAATTTTAATGTTGGGCTGCAGGGCTGGACAATTTCTCTCCAGAAAGCAGGGCAAGTTCCCTCTGGGTTCAGTTATAGACTTTCTAGGGCCAGGATTCCCAGGACTGATCACATGGTACTATATAAATGTTAGTTTTCTTACTGAATATTAGTTTTTTTTAAAAGTGGTACTTTAAAAATACTTTCAGAACCTCCTAACATGTTATACCTCATTTGGGGAGTTTAGTTTGATATTCTTTTCTTGTTTTACATAATTAAAAAATTGTATTATCTTTATTTATTGGATAGAGACTGCCAGAAATCGAGAAGGAAGGGGGAGATAGAGAGGGAGAGAGACACCTGCAACACTGCTTCACCACTTGCAAAGCTTTCCTCCTGCAGGTGAGGACTGGGGGCTCAAATCCAGGTCCTTGACCACTGTAACATGTGTGCTCAACCAGGTGCACCACCACCCGGCCCCTTGATATTCTTTTCATGTTGTGAGAACTCCAAGTAGAGAAACTAAAATTTATTCACCAACACTAAAAAACTAATTAACTGTGATTTTGATAGTATTTTTGCTGTTTGTAATAAATGCTTGTAAATCAGAGTAATTTCTTTCCTGATTACTTTAAATAGAATCTTAATTTATTTGGATTTTTCTTTATATAGAAAAACGTATTTCAGGATTTTCTGTATTAAAGTGATCGTATTTCTGTATTAAAGTAATCGTTCAGGTCGGTGTGTTGGCTCTGGCTATACTTCATATATTATTTGATTATTTATTTATTATTGCTAGGACAGAAAGAAATTGAGAGAGGGGAGAGAGAGATAGAAAAGGAGAGAGAAAGAGGGGCACCTGTAGCACTGCCTTACCACTCATGAAGCTTCTTTCCTGCAGGTGAAGACTGGGAGTTGGGGGCTTGAACTTGGAACTTTGCACCACTCTCTAGCAGGTGCCCTACCGCCCAGTCCCTATTTATTTCACCTTTAAAATGTGTACCCATTCAGCCTCAAAATTTACCACCAGGGAATGCAAATTCTTCAACAATCTGAAATCATTAAAATGATACAGAGAATAAAAATACTTTCATCACTATCTGGCAGTGTTCTTATCATCATGACTAATGAACTTAAACTTATAAACCAGAAAGAGAAGGATGACTATAGATGGTTTCACTCATGGATAGAAGCTGAGAAATAAGAAAAGAAAGGAAGAGCACAAGGTAGGACTTGGACTGGGTACACAACTTATATCTACCATCAGACATATTTGAATTGTATCTTAAGTTCACTTCATCAAGCAGGGATGAATTGTTGCTGTACACTCACATACGCACAGCTTGATAAACCTGGTTTCTGCTTGTATTGATAAGGTGGGGTTAGTGGTCATGCTCTATTTCCTAATTAGATCATATATAAGTATATATGTTATATCCAGAATGAAAAAAATTCGTGTTGATTTTTCTTATTATATTAGAGGAAGTCACAGTAGTAACATATCAAGTTATTCGGGAGATTCCTTATGTTTTCACTCAATAAATTCCCTAAAGTTAACTCGTTAAAAAAATTGGGGGGATGGTCTCACTCATAGACAGAAGTGGAAAAATAAAAACTTCCAGAAGAGAAAACACAAAGCAGAACTTGGACTGGAGTTGGTGTATTGCACCAAAGTAAAGGACTCTGGAGTTGGAGGAGGGTTCAGGCCCTGGAGCATGATGGCAGAGGACCGAAAAGGGGTTTGCTATGTAGAAAACTGAGAAATGTTACACATATACAAACTACTGCTAACATCTTAACAGCAGAACTGAGAAAACAAGCTGTGTCAACCAGTCCTGTAAAATCAGAAGTTCCTTTAAAATGTTGCAGAACTTCTACTAAGCACAAGCAATAGCCTGAGGTTTTCCTGTCCTGGGTTTCTGTGCTGAATTGGGAAGATAAGCTGACGTGTAGGGTTATGCTACATCCTTGAAAAGATGGGAGTGAGTCCTGGTACACCCTGTTGAGTGGATTCTCAGAAGAAAGGACCAGGAAATGACTGTGCTGGCCGCCAGGAGAACTTAGTCCACTCCATCTACAATTACTGCAAGTTATTAAAAAGTACAAGTTTAAGCAAAGAGGCACATAACAAAAACAAGACCCTAAAGAACATCATTTCCTTCTGTGTCGGATTACTAACTCTAGGCTAACATAAGCAGAGTCAAAATTAATGAGTAAGGTTGGGAGCTGGTAAGCTTAAAAGAATTGTGGGAAGTCATTCAATAGCAGAGCTCAAGACTTGCAAGTACAAGGCTCCAGGCTCAATCCCTGCCACCACATGTGCTAGGTAAGTACTTTGGCCTCTCTCACTATCTCTCAGCTTCTCATTCTCTCTCTCTCTCTCTCCCCCTCTCTCTCTTCCTCATCTTCTTCTCTCTTGAAACAAGTGATACTTTTTGAAAAAGAAATTACTGTGCCTATTCATTTTAAAATATTTTTTATTATGAGAGAGACAGAGAAGAAGAGAAGGAGAAATGGAAAGAGAGAGGTTGTCAGCTGTAGCATAAAATGGCACAAGAGGGGTGGTATATAGCATGATGATCTTTCATGCCTGATGCTCTAAAGTCGCAGGTTCAATCCCCTGCACCACCATAAACCAGAGCTAAGCAGTGCTCTGGTAAAAAAAAAAAAAAATGGTACTGGGATTGAACTTCTGGGTCCTCAGGCAGGAAGTTAGTGTTCTAACAAGCAGAGCTAATTCCCCAGCCTAAATCTTTAAATAATAATAACAATAATAATAATAGAAATGAACAGAAACTGCGGCATTTACCAATGGAGAGAATAATTGTGGAGTTTGGGTTAACAGAAATCAACAGTCTGTCAGAGCAAAAATAAGCACATTTCGTAAGTAGGTAGCATAATTCAAAATCTTTATATTGTCCACAATAACCATTATCCAGCAAAAAATATGTTTACTGTATATACAAAGAAAGAGGAAAATATGGCCTAGTATCAAGACTATAAGCAGTCAATAGAAATTGACACTAAGTTGAACTAGATGCTGAATTAGGAGGCAAGTACTCTAACATAATTAATAATGCATTCAAAAACATTTTTAATCAATCATAAAAATAAGTGAACCAAAGGAAACTCTCAAAAGCATGACACTAGATAAAGGAACAATGCAGAATTATAAAATAGTAAAGTAGAATATTTTAAATTTGATTCACCAAGTAAATAATTGAGGATAATAGAGTATATAATCTTGATGATCCACTTGGAGGAGACCAACAGGGGTGGGGAGAAATCTAATCATCCATTTAAAAGTCTTAATAGTAGAGAGAGAGAATGGAGGAGAAATAAAAGAAAAGGAAAAATATTGCCCCAATATACCAAATTTAATGAAAAACATAAACATAGAAATCCTGAAAATTCAATAAAGCTCAAACAAAAAAAGTGGCAAAAAAAATTACAACTAGATAGATTTTAGCCATATATCTGAAAGCTAGAGGAGAAGATTTTTTTAATATTGAAAACAATATTACATAATATAGAGAATTAAGAGATATCTCACAAGAAATAGTGGAGACTAAGAGGAAATTCTGAAGGACTACAATAAAGAAAAGATGGTCAAAACTGCTTTTTTAGTCCTAAAACCAGGTCCCATGAGATAGGGCATATGTTTACATGTATCCACAAATTAGGGCAAAATATATACCTGAAAGCAAAAGTGCACAATAGTCTGCAGTGAGTCAATATATGCAGCAAGCAAGTAGAAAGACCTAAAAAGACACCATAAAGTTCTTAATGAAATAGTGTCTAGTTAGACTTAAAGACCCTCCTCACCTACTTCCTATTGCACTTCCCTCACTCACTCCAAAGCTAACCTTATCAAAGTAAGGACTGCAAAAGCTGAATAAGAGCAAGATACTGGCATACTTACAATGATGACTCTTTAGTCACTATCATGCCATTCCATCAGCTCCCCTAGTCGGGGAGTCCTGAGATTCCCAAACAGACATGATGGGCCTAGACATCGAATAAATCCCTCTCTCCATTGTTACTAGTAATCTCTATCAGGAACAACACAATAGACCCCTTTGTGAGCCCCCATAGGACCTTGCCTCAATGTGGATAAACAAAGGTATTGTTCCATCCTCTGAAGGGAGACTGGACAACATACTCTATCTTCCACATGAGGAAGATGGGTTGATAGTAGGCGACAGCTTGGAACGTTTCTACTCATGACCACAGAATGTGAGCTTAGATCTACAGGGATGCAGAGGTCACATAGACTCCTAAACTGAATATGGGCCCCAGACCACATTAAATCAATGGGGTTTACAGTCAACAATATTTATATCCATTTTCCATATCTGGGAGCTACTCTCTTCCCTGATCCAGCTTTCTGTCCCTTTTCTAGCCGTGACATCATATCCCCAGACAATAACTTGGATCCACCTGCATATCAGATGTCAGGCTCAAAAAAAAAAAAAAAACTAGCATAGTCATGGATCCTTTGGAATATAACTAAAATATGCCTACTAGCTATCTATAAAACAGAGACCCCAAAATTTTCATCTGCAATATTCCAGTCTTTAGGTTCATGATTAGTCAACAATTTGTTTGGCTTTATATATTAACTCTTCTTTCAGCCACCAGGCTCCAGATGCTACCGTGATACCAACCAGATTTCCCAGGGCAAACGACTCCACCAATGTGTCCTGGAGCCCCACTTTCCCAGAGCCCTGGCCCACTAGGGAAAGAGAGAGGCAGGCTGGGAGTATGGATCCACCAGTCAACGCCCATGTTCATCGGGGAAGCAATTACAGAAGCCAGACCTTCTACCTTCTGCACCCCATAATGACCTTGGGGCCATATTCCCAGAGGGTTAAAGAATAGGAAAGCTATAAGGAGAGGGGAGGGGATACGGAGATCTAGTGGTGGAAATTTGTGTGGAGTTGTACCCCTCTTATCCTATGGTCCTTGTTAGTGTTTCCTTTTTTTTAATTTAGTTGCCCTTGTTGTTTTTATTGTTATTGTAGTTATTATTGTTGTCATCGTTGTTAGATAGGACAGAGAGAAATGGAGAGGGGAGAAGAACACAGAGAGGGGGAGAGAAAGACAGACACCTGCAGACCTGCTTCACTGCCTGTGAAGCGACTCCCCTGCAGGTGGGGAGCTGGGGGTTCAAATCGGGGTCCTTATGCCGGTCCCTGTGCTTCGTGCCACGTGCACTTAACCCGCTGCGCTACTGCCCGACTCTCAATGTTTCCTTCTTATAAATAAAAGTTATTTTAAAAAAGAGGAAATGAACTAAATATGCCAACAACAACAACAGAAGAAAAGATAATGAGACAAGATGACAGAAAATCTGAGTAGTACTACATAAATTGAATTGACTATTGAAAGAAAAAATTCCTACAAAGAAAACTCCAAGACTAGACCAATGAATCCTATCAAATATTTAAGGAATTTATACTAACTCCCCCTCCCAAACTATCAAATTCTTAAAAGAAAAAAAGTGAGAGAACTTTTTTTGATTTAAGCTTTAAAAACATTTTCCACAACTCAAGTCCAAGGACAGCAAAAACAAAAAGTAAACCAGTGTTGTGCTATAACAAACTGAAAAGCTTCTGCAGAGGCCAGGTGATGGCGCACCTGGTTGAGTGCACATGTTGCAGGGTTCAAACCCTTGGTCCCTAACTACCGAGGAAAAGCTCACGAGTGGTGAAGCAGGGCTGCAGGTATCTCTCTACCTTTCTCCCGCTCTATCTACCCCCTCTCAATTCCTGGCTGTCTCTGTCCAATAAAGATAATAAAAAAAAAAAAGAAAAAAAGAAAAAAAGAAAGAAGCTTCTGCCTGCACCGAAACAGAGACTCATCACAGAATGGGGAAGCTTTATATGCCATTTATCAAAGACTAATAACCAAAATACATAAAGGACTTACTAAATTCAGTTATAAAAAGAAATAAACTCCACTGAAAATGGAGGTAGAACATGGGGCAGAATCCTCACTAAAGAAGAGACGGAGAGGACAACAGATGGGAGAAAAGCAAACAAGATAGGACTTCACATCTGTAAGAATGTCACAGAAACACCAGCTGTTGGAGAGTCTGTGGGAAAAAAAGGAATTCTCTAGCATTGTTGAGGGTATATAAAGTGGTCCAGCCCCAGGGGGAAACAGTCTGGAGACTCATCAGAATGCTAAAAATGAACCTACCCGATGACCTGGTTACTCCTCTCCTGGGGATCTACCCAAAGAAAACAAAGACGTCTATCCAAAGAGAGACCCTGCACACCTATGTTCATGGGAGCATAATTTGTAGTAGCCCAAACTTGGAAGCAACCCAGATACCCAACAGATAACTGGCTAAGAAAATTATTACTAGGGAAAGATAGAAATAGGCTGGCCGTATGAATCAACCTGCCAACATTCACGTCCAGTGGAAAAGCAATTACAGAAGACAGAACTCCCACCTTCTGAACCCTCCAAAAAATTCTGGTCCATACTTCAGAAAGAGTTAAAAAGTAGGGGAAGAAGACCAAAAGGCTCTGAATCCCAATTCCACCAGGACCTGAAGCATTTGTCACCAGGAATCTTGTTCTTGTACCATAACTGAAAGGGAAGTGAGTCTAGAAAACATTAGAGGAATCCAGGCACTGTTTCCCTTATCAGAGGGAAGAAGAAGAAGGAAGGAAGGACACTCAGAAGTAGCAATAGGTGTTGGTGTGACTTAGAGAGGAAGAGAAGCATGAACATGCATGCTACAAAGTTAAGGACCCAAGTTTGAGCCCCTGGCCTCCACCTACAGTGGGAAAGCTTCATGAGCCACTGCTGCAGGAGGGCTGCAGGTGTCTCTCTTTCTCTCTCCCCTCTACCTCCTTCTTCTCTTTCAACTTTTCTTTCTCTATTAAGTAAATAAAATATTTTAAGAAGAAAAGCTGGGCAACAATATATAGAGTGAGATAGCTATAAAGATATAGATATTTATAGAAATATAGATATAGCTAGATAATAATAGATATAAAGTCAACCCATATCTGTGATCTGGGGAGAACCACTGCAGTTTCCAATGAAGTTGATGGGGACACAGAACTCAGGTGGTGGGAAGGTGTGTAACTATACACCTATTGCGGTAGCGCAATGGGTTAAGCACAGGTGGCACTAAGTGCAAGGACCGGCACAAGGATCCCCCAGCTCCCCACCTGCAGGGGAGTTCCTTCACAAACGGTGAAGCAGATCTGCAGGTGTCTATCTTTCTCTCCCACTCTCTATCTTCACCTCCTTTCTCCATTTCTCTCTGTCCTATCCAACAACAACGACATCAATAACAACAACAACAAAAACAAGGGCAACAAAAAGGAATAAATAAATATTTTTAAATGGGGGGAAAGGAATGAACTATACACCTATTATTTTATAACTTTGTAAATCAATATTAAATAACTAACAAAATAATAGGATCAATGAATTAGAAGAAAAGAAAATTGTGGATTATAAGCACAATGGAACACTACTCAGATGTTAAAAATGATAGCATCACCTCATTTGCCACAGTTTGCATGTAACTTGAAGAAATCATATTGAGTGAAGTGAGTCAGAAGGAGGACTACTACTGGATGATCTCATTCATAGATGGAAATTAAGAAACAAAGACAATAAAGGAAAACTAAGTGAAACGGACTGGGTGCAGTGTATTGCACCAAAGCAAAGGATTCTGCGTAAGGTTGGGTAGGGATAGAATAAAGAGATTCTAGGGTCCTGGTGCATGATGGGGGAAAAGGACTCTAGGATGAGGGAAGGAGTGTTTTATAAATACCTATCATGGGGAGATAAGATACTGCTCCTATGTGTCAACAACTATACAATAAAGCATTAACACTCCCCCAATAAAATGGGAAAAATAAAGAAATTATACCAGCCTGATAGAAATCATCATCATCAGCCTGATAGGAATCATCATCATTATTATTATTTTTTTTTTATGAATATACTTCTCCTGGCGGCCGTTTTTCCCATTTTGTTGCTCTTGCTGTTATTGTTGCCATTGCTGTTGTTGCTGTTGTGTGATAGGACAGAGAGAAATCAAGAGAGATGGGGAAGACAGAAGGAAGAGAGAAAGATAGACACCTGCAGACCTACTTCACCGCCCATGAAGCGACAGGTGGGGAGGTGGGGAGCCGGGGGCTCAAACTGGGATCCTTAAGCCAGTTCTTGCATTTCGTGCCATGTGTGCTTGCCCTGCTGTGCTACTGCCCAGCCCCCCATAAATTATTTACAGTATTGACTGAGAAGAAAAAGTTACTGTCTCAGTTTATGAGACAATTCTATGATACAAAAAACATAACAGGAAACCAAATTTAGAGGCTAACACATTCAAATGAGAATAACAGGTAAAGCAGTGAAAAAAGATGTGAGCCAAACAATTTCAATATCATATAAAAAAAGATTATGTGAGGGCAGAAGCCAGCTCACCAGGTAGGTTGTATGCCTGAAAGATACAACGCCAAAGTTCATGCTGGGTATATGTCCCATAAAATATTTCCACATTTACTTGTTTAAAGACTCTCCAAACTGTTTTCCAGTTTGCATCCCCACCAATAATGTACCAGAGTTCCTTTTACTCCACATCCTTTCAGATATCTTTAATTACAGCTGGTATGAAGTATAATTGAGAGTGCACTTATTTTTAATTTTTTTAATTTTTCTTTTTTAATTATTTATTTATAAAAAGGAGACATTAACAAAACCATAGGATAAGAGAGGTACAACTCCATAAAATTCCCACCACCAGAACCCCATATCCCATCCCCTCCTCTGATAGCTTTCCTATTCTTTAACCCTCTGGGAGTATGGACCCAAGGTCATTGTGGGATGCAGAAGGTGGAAGGTCTGGCTTCTGGAATTGCTTCCCCACTGAACTTGGGAGTTAACTGGTCCTGGTTGATCCATACTCCCAACCTATCTCTCTCTTTCCCTAGTAGAGTGGGGCTCTGGGGAAGTGGAGCTCCAGGACACATTGGTGGGGTCCTCTGTCCAGGGAAGTCTGGTAGACATCATGCCAGCATCTGGAATCTGGTGGCTGAAAAGAGAGTTAACATACAAAACCAAACAAATTGTTGACTAATCATGGACCTAAAGGCCAGAATAGTGCAGATGAAGTGTTGGGGAGGGTCTCTGTTCTGTAGATAGCTAGTAGGCATATTTTAGTTATATTCCAAAGGACCCATGACTATACTAGTTTTTTTGTTTTTCTGTTTTTCTCTGAGCCTGAAATATGCAGGTGGATCCAAGTTATTGTCTGGGGATATGATGTCATGACTGGAAAAGGGACAGAAAAAAAAAAAAGGGACAGAAAGCTGGATCAGGGAAGAGAGTAGCTCCCAGATATGGGAAAGGGATATAAATATTGTTGACTATAAATCCCAGCGATTTGATGTGATCTGGGGCACATAATCAGCTTAGGAGCCTATGTGACCTCTGCATCCCTGTAGATCTGAGGTCACATTCTGTGGTCATGAGTAGGAAAGTTCCAAGCTGCCCCAATATCAACCCATCTTCCTCATGTGGAAAATAGAGTATGTTGTTCAGCCTCCCTTCAGAGGATGGAACATTCTCTACCATTGTTGATCCAAGTTGAGGGCAAAGTCCTAGGGGGACCCACAAAGAGGTCTATTTTGTTGTTCCTGATAGAGATGACTAGTAACAGTATAAAGTTCCTAATGAAATAGTATTTAATTAGACTTTGACACCCTCCTCACCTACTTCCTATTACAGTTCTCTCACTCACTCGAAAGCTAAGCTTAGCAAAGCAAGGACTGCAAAAGTTGAGTAAGGGCAAGAGACTGGCATACTTTAAGGATGACTCTTTAGTCACTATCAGGTCATCCCATCAGCTGGGGCCCTATTCGGAGAGTCCTGAGATTCCCAAACAGACATGAAAGGCCTAGACCTCAAATAAATCCCTCTCTCTATTGTTACTGGGAGTACACTTATAACACCAGCCTGAAGGGACTCTTTCTAATAAAACCTGGGAAGATTAGTGGATCAAAATAAATTCAAAAAGTCATTGATTATAACTGCTCGAACAAAATGAAACTATGTACAAGTTGTATGAGTTACCTAAGGCTGCTGTAACAAAGAAGCACAAATTGACTGACTTAGAACCACAGAAATTTACTTCCTTACAGTCTTGGCAACTAGATGCCCAAGATGAAAGTGTTGAGAAGATCTGTACTCTCTGAAGCGTATATAGAAATCCTTCTTTGCACTTCTCCTTAATTATTTGCCAGCCATCTTTGACTGTACATACAACTCTCTGATTCTCCATCACATACCTTGCTTTCTAGGTCTCTTCATATTGTCTCCTCTGTAAATTTCAACATCTAGTTAATTAGAATAAAATCAAATGTATTTTGATATATGGTAGAGTATGATCCCGTTCTTGTAAAATGACTTCTGTATTATACTGCCTATCAACCAATCTATCAATTTCTATGTACGCTTACAGGGTTCATTTAAATAATGTTCACCAAATACTATACTAGGTTGCATATGAGTAATTCTTCTCTTTGAAATTTTTCTGATAAGCATTTATCATTTTGTATAACAATATACTGTATACTCTAACATATGCAATGGCATTTACATTTCTCAAAAACATAATGATATTAACTTTAGTTTGATAAATATTAACATGCTAAAGTGATTTCCAGTTCTATAAACAAACTAAAAAAACCAACAGAGAGTATCTGCTTCACATTTCAAGAGTAATGAGTTCAGTCATGTTAAGGTTATAATTTTGTTAGCCTGTTAATTTTTTCCTCTCAATGCAACTAGAAATTAATTCTTTGTCAGTCTTAACAATTAGTGTTCTTATCTTTTTTCTGAAATAAAGATGACATTAAATCAAAATCTTTTCATTTTTCTTCTTTAAAAACTCACACTAATAGCCTAGTCGTGACAAGCATATGATAATATCATCCACAGAGAAAAATAAAATTCTGTGATTTCACAACCAGCCTTACCAACAGCTCCAGTGGGTACTAAACATCCTCTCTCACATGTGTCCTGAAGCTTCCTTTACCTGGATTTTTCTCCCACAGTCCCTGCTTCTCTCACAACACACTCTGTATTCCTACATCCTGTTTCCTGTCCTTCTGAAACATCCTAAAGTCTCAAGATTCTCCTCTGTGACATGGAGTCTGAGGGTTAAGAAAACAGACTGCAGAGGAGTGGTGTGGTATAATATGCTGCTGTTCCTGCCTCTCTGTGAAGTAATTATACTTAGTTCCTGTGGAATTCTGCAGACCTATATGAACTGCTTTGGCTGATGAAACAAGGAAGGGATGTCATCAATTCCAGTAAGCAGTTAAGCACAAGTGCTCTGTGGGAAATACACTCCATGAAACACTACTCAGCAATAAAAATTAAAATTAAAATAATAATAATTTTGTCCTTTGGGCTAAAATGGATGGAACTAGAGGTGATTATGCTTAGCAAAATAAGTAAAGAGGTAAAATACATCTACTGGATGGTTTCATTGATGTGTGGAATCTAGAGAACTGAAACCTATGAACTCAAAAAAAAAACAAAACAGAACTTTGTAAGAACTATGGTGATTATCACTGGGAGGGCAGGAGCACTGAATTTTTGGTGGTGGATCCAGTGTGGAACTATACCCTGTGATCTTATCTTGTAAACCTCATTATTCACAAATTTAAAAAAATGGCTTGGCAAAAGGGAGGTGGAGGAGAAGAAGGAAGACACGAAGGAGGAGGAGGAGAAGGTGGCAAGGAGGAACAGTAGCAACAGCAGATGCTTGTTTCTGCTACAGTGACCAGCAATACTCCACAAAGAAAAGAGAGGCAGCCTGGGTTCCTGACTGAAGAAAGCATGAAGCCGAGCTGCAGCCAACCCACAGAAGACATGTGGCATGCTTCTCTCAATTCATATCAAATGATATTGCATTTGCCGATCCCAACCTATCAGCGCAATGAGCACCACCTCAGCATGCTTCACTTCAAACTGTGTCCAGAGACATCAGGCATGGAATGTCAACCCTTCACCCTCATTACTCAGGTGAGACCCTTTCCTTTTTTAGTATTCTCTAATTCCATCCTAGGCGGTTCACTTCCAAACAAAGTCCCGAAACATAGATATAGACCAGGTCCCGTGAGATAGAGCAAATGTCCACATGCATCCATAAATTAGGGCAAAATATATACCTGAAAGCAAAAGTACACAATAGTCTGCAGTGAGTCGGTATAAAGTTCCTAATGAAATAGTATTTAATTAGACTTAGATACCCTCCTCACCTACTTCCTGTTATAGTTCTCTCACTCACTCCAAAGCTAACCTTAGCAAAGTAAGGACTACAAAAGCTGAATAAGGGCAAGAGACTGGCAAACTTTACTGATGACTCTTTAGTCGCTCAGCCACCCCATCAGCTGAGGCCCTATTTGGGGAGTCCTGATATTCCCAAACAAATATGATGGGCCTAAACAGACCTCAAATAAATCCCTCTTGACTTGTTACTGGTCATCTCTATCAGGAACAACAAAATAGACCCCTTTTTGGGCCCCCCATAGGACCTTGCCCTCAACTTGAATCAACAATGGTAGAGAATGGTTCATCCTCCAAAGTCCAGGGCGGGCACTGTTTAGCTCTGGCTTACAGTGGTGCTGGGGATTGAACCTGGAACCTCTGAGCCTCAAGTATAGCCATTGTTCTATATCCCTAGCCCTCTACACAACTTTTAATTTCCAATTTTAAGTTGTTTCTAGCCTGTAGAAACTAGATTAGGGCATGAGGAAGTTGGCACAAATTGACCCCCATTCTCTAGAGTCTGTACCTTAGGGATCTCTTCAGCTTAGCATTTGTTGTTACAAGTGGGTAGGTTTTGTCTACTTGTCTATTTGCCTTTTTGGTTTGTTTTGGTTTTTCCACCAGGTTTTTCACTGGAGTTTCATGCCTACATGACTCCACTGTACCCAGTAGAATCATTTTGTGAGAAGGATGGTGAGAGACAGAGAAAGAAGAAGAGACAACACAGCACTACTTTACTGCTCATGAAGCTCCCCTTTTGTCTGCTGTTCCCAGGATCTTTTTTTTTTCATCTTAATTATTTCTTTTTTTTTTATTTAAGAAAGGATTAATTAACAAAACCATAGGATAGGAGGGGTACAACTCCACACAATTCCCACCACCCAATCTCCATATCCCACCCCCTCCCCTGATAGCTTTCCCATTCTCCATCCCTCTGGGAGCATGGACCCAGGGTCATTGAGGGTTGCAGAAGGTAGAAGGTCTGGCTTCTGTAATTGCTTCCCCGCTGAACATGGGCGTTGACTGGTCAGTCCATACTCCCAGTCTGCCTCTCTCTTTCCCTAGTAGGGTGTGTCTCTGGGGAAGCTGAGCTCCAGGACACATTGGTGGGGTCTTTAATCCAGGGAAGCCTGGCCAGCATCCTGATGGCATCTGGAACCTGGTGACTGAAAAGAGAGTTAACATACAAAGCCAAACAAATTGTTGAGCAATCATGGACCCAAAGCTTGGAATAGTTGAGAGGAAGTGTTAGGGAGGTACTCACTGCAAGCTCTAGTGTACTTCTGCTTTCAGGTATATATTTTGCAGCAGTTTATGGATACGTGTGAACATAAGCTCTCTCTCACAGAAACTGGTGTATATCTAGGTTATGGGACTTTGTTAGAAAGTGAACCATCTGAGATGAAATTAGAGTATACTATGAAATGAAAGGTCTCACCCAAGTAATGAAGCTGAAGGGTTGTCATTCCACATGTGAAGTCTCTGGACACAGTCTGAAGTGAAGCATGTTGAGGATCTTAACCCAGGACCTTGAATATAGTAAAGCATGTTCCCAGGATCTTAACCCAGGACCTTGAAGATAGTAAAGACTGGTATCTCCAGACTCCTGGGGGTGGGGACTATCTTCTACATGTCTGCTAGAATGATTAACATTGAACTAAGGGGATGTGGTTCAACTGGAAATCTTAGAATGGGGATGAAAGATGCTAAACAACTGAAGAAAACCATTTCTGAGTTTATTTAAAGTATCTGTAATTTGTGAGTCTCTCCAAAAGTTCAGCACAAACCCACAATATACATAGTCCTTTCATTCTTAGGTACCTAAGAGAAATGAAACACATATTAACATTCAAGTCTAGGGTCAGGCAGTGTTACAACTGTCTGACCACACATATTAAAATGCACAAGAACCCAGGTTCAAGCCCTTGGTCCCCATCTGCAAGGTGAAAGCTTCACAAGCAGTGAAACAGTGCTACAAGAATATCTCTCTCCACCTCTCTCTCTCTCTCTCTCTCTCTCTCTCTCTCTCTCTCCATTTTATCTCCCCTTCCTTCTCAATTTCTCTACATCTCTATCCCATATAAATAAAATATTAAAAAGAACATTCAAGTCTAATAGCCAAAACATTTGAAGACAACCTAAACAAATAGGAACAGACAAGTGAAAAGTTAGCTACCATATAACCGCACAATGGGATATTACACAGCAATAAAAAGGCAGGTAGTATTGCTGCACACAACAGAGATGAGTCTCAAGAAGTGCTGAGTGGAAAAAAACAGAAAGAAAAATGTTTGATTCCATTGAAAAGCTAAAACATACAGTAGCAAGAGAAAGGTGAACAGTGGTGGCCTGGAGACTGCAGGGCAAGATGGGGGAGGTAGTAAATAGTTAAGAGGAGCACAAGGAAGTGTTTAAAAAGTGTAATAATGTTTATAGTTGGCTTTGATGGTTTCTGTCGTACAAAGCCCCACGTGAAGTTTATCATAAGCCAAAATATTTTAATAAAACTTAAAAAATGAATTAAAAACCAAAGATGTTGTTTCCACTCACCAAATCAATGGTGAAGAAAATATTAGGCTATAAGCATTGGTCAGAGTATCTATGAACTAAAATGTATAATTTTTAAAATAGTAGCTCCATTTTAAAGAACGATTCTTGAATCTTAAAGAAATTTGTCCACATGGATACAAATACAAACATTGCTTATAATCACATAATACATTAATTTTAAATATTTATCCATACCAATTATCTTAAGTATGTTCTGTTTTTACATCTATTTTTATTTTCTGTGCTTTGGGCATTGCATAGCTGAATTAGTCTTATCCTCAAATTGTATTTAACAGGTGATATGTATGTGGGGGGATAGAATGTTATTTACTTGACAGATGCAAGTCACTTAGAAGAGCTCATTTTATTTATTAGGTACATAATAATACATGCCTTTCAAAAGAAAAATATGGTCATACATATTTGCTTGACAGATTGAAACGCTTCAGAACTAGCACTTTGTTCTTTCAGATAAGTATTATAAATATATAACTTTCTGAGTGTGTTTTCCTGGTCTAATCATCCAAGTAAATTCAAAGGAGTTATTCCAGGTTCTTGAATAAAATTACTCATTTTATAGCTTTTCATTAAAATAAAATATAAATATCACCTATACTTTATATACATCATCTGTAAACCTGTAATTCGAGTATAGATAACTGCAAGTTATTTACACTCATGAGCTCATACCTACTATCAGAAAGCCAAACAACAGCTAGGACTTATCAGTGGAATTTCCGTTTTAATTCTAGGCCTTCTAATACACTTATTTTTCCCTGTCAGCTCTTCTACAGTGTATCTCAACCTGGGAATCCTGGGAATTTTGCTTTCCTTGGTCTGCGTCACAGCAAGATTTTTGCAGTTGGATTTAACTCTGTGACTACTCTCCCCCAGAAACTGGTCAAGAGAACTAACACATTGCCTGATTCTGGAATTTCTTGGAGAAGGGGGAGTGAACATCCAGGCAACATGACTGAAGGGGAAGTGTGCTTGAGATGAAAAGGCCACCTACCTTCTTCGGGATTTGTTCAAGTTTAGCTTCAAACTGCTTCCTCCAGAAGCCATGGTTCACCAGAATGTGAAAAGCACAAGAGGCTATCAAGCAAGACCGAGTGATCTGAACAGGTATCAGGGAAGAGTAAGACCTGGCAAGCCAAAGGCATGTGAACAAAGCAATGGCTAAGGGAGACGTCCAGAACCTCAGAAGTTTGGAGCACAGATGAGAATCAAAAGACTCCAGTGAGGGTCTGGAGGGCAAGTCTGCTGAAACTCAACTTTGTTTTGAGTTCAGAATGGGATATCACAATTCAGTCACACAAAGCAAGACAGGGCAGACTGAAATGGGCCTGAAAAACCCAGTTTCAGAGGTGACAGTAGAGGAAGAGTTGTAATCCAGCAGCGGGAGTTAAGGACGGAATTCCTACCCATGCAAGGCACAAATGCAAAGACAAACACAGACACCCGACTCCCCCACCCAGTCTAGACAGAGATGCAGTGGGGAAGGGCCCACTGTCTGGGAAATCTAGGCCATTATATCCATGAGATTCTGAGAGGGTCGACCCCAAGCCCCCTCCACACAGGAGAGACAATAGACAGGTCTTCACTCAACTCCATGACCTCATGATAGATGGAGTTTTCCAGGCCGGGAACCCTCTTGTACATACTTCCTCGTTCCTTTGAACAAAAGCCATGAATCACTGTGTATGGCTAACTGAAACCCACCACAAATATCCTGGTTTTGCTCAACTGCCCCCTTCACTGCCCTGAGGAACTCTTCATTCACCCTTAGAGAAAAGCTGGCCTGTGCATGATGAGTTTGTGACCAGACCTTATATGGTAACTTTCCAGTTATGATCAAATACTTAATAGCTCAAGATTTAACCCTGTACTGTGTGTATGGATTAATAATTACCTTAACCTTTTTCCTAACCCTTGGGTATATCTACCTGCCTGTGGCCCTGAATAAATGAGTTGTCTCTCTGAAGCTTCTCCCAGAGGAGGTCATGATTCCTCTCCATGCACTCACCCTCTTCAGCAGAGTCCCCAAGGACCCCCGGGGTGGCCCATCTACCCCCCTCCTCTGCGGTCACCAGCACAGAGGAGAACCAGCCTCCACAAGATGCCAGACTTCATTCCATTAGCAACTGCTTATGGTTTAGCTATAGGCATACAGTCATGAACTAAACAAAGACTCTGCCCTTGGGAAGCTGACTCCATACAGAGAAAGACAGATAATACAGAAGCACACAATACAAATTTTTTTTTCAAAATTCAAATAGTGATTAGTGTTAGAGAATATAGAATATGGAGGGATTTGATTGAAAGTGGCTTTGCCTAGTGTGTGATCTCAATAATGAGACAGGTTTGGAAAGACATGAGGGAGAGTGTTCTAGGTGGCAAAGCTCTGCCACAGAGAACAGGGATCGATTTCAACAAACAGAAAAAACGAAGAGTAAATGAGGTCAGAAAGTGAGACAGGATTAGATCGTATGAGCCAAAGAGTCATGCAGAGAAATTTAGGTATCATCCTATAAAGGCAATATTTCAAGCCACAGAAGCTATCAGACTTGGAAATGATGTCATCATAAACTTTGTTTATATGTATTTATTCTTGTCACCAGGGTTACAGCTCGGGTTCAGTGCTTACACAGCTCTGTTCTCAGAAGCCATTTTATCTTTTCTTTTTTTCTTCCTTTAACTTTGATAGAGATTGAGAGACAGGGGGATGGGATAAGGTTGTAGGGAGACGAGGAAAAAGTAGAGAGCAGCAAAGACACCTACAACAATGCTCTGCCACTGGTGAAGCCTCCACAGTGGAGACTGTTGTCTTAAACATGAGTCCTTGCATATGCTAACCTGTGCGCTTTATCCGGTGAGCTCTCACCCGGTCACCACATTTTGTTTCTAGACAAGCACTGTGTTCTCTGAAATATGGGCTGAGAGGGGAAGCAGGGAGAACTCAGTGGGAGGCATTACCGTGTTATTATTGGCGGGTGGATGCTGGCTTGGAGCTGAAGAAAAGTTAATGCATGGAAAATATATTTTGACTATAGAAGCCTCCAGATGAGGTAGGGTAAAAGAGAAATAATAATAAAAATCAAGGATGTCTCCTAGGGTTTTTAGCCTTCACAACTGGATGTGACCATTAACTTCCAGGAAGAAACAAGCAAGGAAAGTTTAAGAAAGCAAACCCAAATTCCATTACAGCTTCGTTAAAATGCCCATTCTACATTATGTTGCGGATTTGGCACTTTGATACAAGCTTAGAACTCATGAGAGAGGCGAACTAGAGATACTGTGTGGGAGGCATCAGTGTGTGCTGACAGGAACTGTAACCATGAGGTCAGATAAGAGCACCCCAATGGATAAAGGAAGGTAATGAGAAAGACAGGGGGAAGGGATACTTGTCTAAGGGGCTGGGTGGTGGCACCCTTGATAGAGTGCACAAGTTACCATGCACAAGGATCTGGGTTTAGCCCCTCAGTCCCCACCTGCAGGGGGAAAGCTATGTTAATGGTGAAGCAGTGCTGCAGGTGTCTCACTATCTCTCTCCAGAAAGAAAGAAAGGAAGGAGGAATGAAGGAAGGAAGGAAGGAAGGAAGGATGGAAGGGAGGGAGGGAGGAAGGAAGGAAGGAAGGAAGGAAGGAAGGAAGGAAGGAAGGAAGGAAGGTGGGTGTGTTTTTCTGGAAAGAGAGATTGGTCTAAAAATGAGCCCTGGTCTCTTCAGCCCTTAGAGGCTGGGAAAGGAAGGAAGGGAAAAGAAATCATGAGAGAAGAAACAAATGAGATGATCTGGAGTCAAGGGAGCTAAGGAGAGTTTATGGCAATGCAGTCATCAGAATTCCAAAAGGATCATCTTAGTAGCATCTTAGCCCTGTGTCCTGGAGGGCTGGAGGGACCCTGTGATTGTGAAGGCAGATAGTGGAGGCCAGAGTCTTTAGAAACACTTCATGGTTCTCTTTGACAGCCAGGGAGGGTTAGTGAAAAATAGGAACCCAGGAATTGTCACAAGCTATCAAGATAGTTTAGCTCTGACTACAGCACTTAGCTCCAGTCACTGCATGCGAAAGTAAGGGAGTCCTGCATACAGACATTCCACCTTTATAAGCATCAGTCTAAGATATGGCCTATGCTTGAATCCACATTCCCACATAAGTGTTGGGGACTGGGGTTGGGGACAGCAGTGAAAGCTTGGGGTAGACATAAACAGAAGAAATTAGATAGAGGGTTAAAAAAAATGGAATCTGGGGTCCAGAGGGGAGATAGAGAACAGAGGGTGTTCAGGATGTAAAGAAATCACAGGTTGACAAACATCAAGTCAATCATCTTGGTAGCAGACAGTGCTCAGAAATAAAGAATAGCCTTTCATTAGTTATAAACTGATCCCCGTTGCTTTGATCTAGAACAGTGGGACTATCCCAAGAGGGGAAAGAGAGCCTATGAGTAGAATTGAGAGAAAAAGAACCACAATGGCAGATGTAAAAAGCATAAGCCAGAGCTGGGCACACAGTAGGGCTTCAGCTCATAACAGGCCTGGTTGTTAGGCACAGCTGTAATCTGAACATGGTTCCCCAGAGATTTTCACTGACTTGTTTCTACATTTAAAGTCGACTAAGAGAATGTCCTGCTTGGAAACTTGACACCACAAATTACTGTCTTTGCAGAAAATAAATTTGTCATGAAATCTCAAAATTTTAGCTGTGCCTCTGCGTGCTGCGGGGATAGCTGCCATATGCCCCATCGCATTCTCCTCCTCTGAGCATGCCTTCAACTCAGTCCAGCACCTCGCAAAATTGCTCGGGAAGATTAAATCAAAAAGCACTGGTGAGCCTCAGGGATTAGCTCAGGATTTCACTCATGTGGGCTCTATTTCCTCCTATTAATATTGGTGATTCAGAGGCTCCTGCTCAATGCGTTGTGTTTGTGTTATATGAGCCTTCTAATGGGCCAAGGAAAGAAACCCAGGACTCAGTTGTGGTGGAATTTAATACAGTCTTTAGTTCCACTAGTATGAAGCCCAAGTGTAAGCACATATTTGGAAAGAACACTTAACCCAGGTGGGCTGAGAACTTTGCTTTGCCCAGTCTCCACATGCCTCCCCTGTCCTCATGCTGACCTACCTTTTCCACTTCATACAGAGGGTGTAACATGTTTCATTTCAAACAGCAGATTTCTAAGTTTTCCAGAAAATTGGCAAAAATCTCATTAATGTTGAAAATTTTGGGAAACAAACTTGAGGGTGTTTTTGTTGTTTGTTTTTATTTTGTTTTGTTTCGTTTGTGCCAGAGCTATCAGCCTGACATGCTACCTGATTTCTATTTCAACATGTGACTGGGGCTTGAACTTGGTGTAAAACTGGCCCCTCTCCTTTCTCCCTGTCAAAACTCCAAGATGCCATCTAGTTCAGTGTATTGATCTGTTATAGGTGAACATGCCCGTTGGGAACTTCTAGGTGAGCTGTGCATTAAGAAGCAGGTGCTTGTGTGTCTGAGAACACGTATCTGAATACCTATATTTGTCCAGAAAAAAAATTTGTGTAGATGACTCACTCCCCAGAAAGAAATTCAAAGGACCTGGAAATAGCTGAGGGGCATGTGCTACCTGGAGAACCAGGCTACACCTCCCCAGAAAATCCACACCCCCTTTAGAAGGGAGCAAGTCGGAAAGTTTAGAGGCAAGCCTTTAGCCTTTTTTTTTCCTTTTCCCTAAATCCTGCTAATGGTGAGCAGGGTTGCAGGAAATCCTAAAGCAGCCGCTGTTTTCTCTTTCTACTGGCATTAGCAGGCAACATGAAGGGTTTAGAAAACTTTGTTGGAAATTTTCCACTTTGAACAGCAAGGGATTAGGTGTCTATTCTAATTTCGCTCTCACTCACTCGCTTTCAGAGAGGGGAGTTCACTCTTAAGTTGAAAAGCAAACAGGCACAAAAGCATTTCCAGGTACAAAGCCATTGGGTATGTTCCGGCCTTCGGGTCGCTCTCCCAGGCTTCTAACCACAGCCGGTTTTAAGTTCCGAGCATCAATCCGCACTCGAGATTGTTACCGTACACCTGTATGTCGTTTGGAGGTTCACCAAGCGCAAGCAATTTATATTTTGAAACTGCACTGATCAAAAAAAAAGTTCAGGGAAAGGGATTTCCTAGCTCTCAAATAAAAATGTGCAGTGGAGCGCTTACTAAGTAAACAGAAAACATGGGCAGCTGAGAAATCAATTTAGCTGAACAAACAATGTTCCATGTAATGAGCTACTAATTATCCTTTTATGCCATGTCAGTCTGAGTGATTACAGAGCTGTGCAGTTTAATTTGACGTTTGAGCATTGCCTTGCTCCATTAGCTTCATATAAAGCTACAACACATTTGGAAATGGGGGGGGGGGGGTTTTCTTGTATTTATCTGGAACTAAGTAAGCACCTGTATTAAGAAGAACATCTTGGAATCTTTCTCAAATGTTTTTAATATGATGACTAAAGCATGGGGACCCTAGGAGAGCAGAGAGATGGATTTGGGTGCCTTTAGATCTGGGGCTGAAGTGCAGTGCTCTTCAAAGAAACTTCAGCTACTGAAAAAGTCACTGGCCAGGGTCTACCCAGCCCTCCAGCCTTAGTCTCCCTTCAGCTGCAGCATTGCAGAGAGGAACCAGCAATAGGATACAGAGCAATAGGATACAGGGCTGGGATCAAAAGAGAGAATTATTATTATTATTATTATTTTACTGGAAGATTAATGGTTATAGTCAACTGTAAATACAGTCTTTCATCCATGTGTAAAATTTTTGTTTTCTGCAAAGCACTCTCACCTCCAGCCTAGGTCCTCCTCTATCATGTGCACCAGGACCTGAAAGTCCCCCCATCCAGTGTCCTTCATTTCGGTGCAATACACTAAACCCAGTCCAAATTCTTCGTGTTTCCCCTTCTGTTCTTATTGCTCAACTTCTGTCTGAGTGAGTGAGATAACCCCATATTCATCCTTCTCTTTCTGGCTTATCTCACTTAACATGATTCCTTCAAGCTCCATCCAAGATAATGTAAAGAAGGTGAATTAGTCATTTTGCATGGTGCATATATACAGGAGTCTTTTGCAAATTAGACTTGTTTGGTTGCATGATTGATACTCTGACTAATGCATTAGACTTGCAAGCCTGAGTTTCCAGTTCAACCCCCAGCAGTGTCACATGTGCCAGAGTGATGGTTTTGTTTGGTTCTCCATTCCTCTTCTCTCTCTCTCTGTCTCTCTCTCTCTCTGTCTCTCTCCATATATATAAACCCTTTAAAAATGAACCCATATTGTAGTGAGACTGTATGAAGGAGTGCATATCAGAACTGTGACCGCATCTGTTTATCAAATCATACTACATGTCAATATGATGCAGTGATACGATCTGAGTGGAATGACTAAGGGAAGAAATGTTGATCGAAGAATATTTTATGATTCTACTCAACTCACAGATTCATGGTGAGCTCCTACTATGCATCTGTAATGAGTGTTGTGGTAAATGAGAAACAAAGATCCAATGCAAGTTTGTTTCAATGACATCACAGTGATTCACCTTTAATGTTCAATTTCTTCACTTTGTTGAGTAAGAAAAAATTAGCCCTCAAAAGACAGTGCTTCTGGCTTTGAACACAGGAATCCTCTGAGGCCTTTAACAACCTGTATCCTATTCCCACAGTTCCTAATGAAATAGGTCTATTGTACTTTGGGGGAGTTCTTTCTTTTTTTTTTCAGTATTTTTTTAAATATTTATTTCATTTATTTATTCCCTTTTGTTGCCCTTGTTGTTTTATTGTTGTAGTTATTATTGTTGTTGTCGTCGTTGTTGGATAGGACAGAGAGAAATGGAGAGAGGAGGGGAAAACAGAGAGGAGGAGAGAAAGATAGACACCTGCAGACCTGCTTCACCGCCTGTGAAGCGACTCCCCTGCAGGTGGGGAGCCGGGGTTCGAACGGGGATCCTTATGCCGGTCCTTGTGTTTTGCGCCACCTGCGCTTAACCCGCTGCACTACAGCTCGACTCCCCTTTCTTTTTTTTAATTCATTTCTCTTTTTAATTTTTTAATATTTATTTATTTTCCCTTTTGTTGCTTTTGTTGTTGTTTTTTGTAGTAGTTATTATTGTTGTTGTTATTGATGTCGTCATGGTTAGATAGGACAGAGAGAAATGGAGAGAGGAGAGGAAGACAGAGAAGGGGAGAGAAAGACACCTAACAGACCTGCTTCACAGCTTGTGAATTGACTCTCCTGCAGGTGAGGATCTGGGGCTCAAACCAGGATCCTTATGCTGGTCCTTGGCTTTATGCCACGGGCGCTTACCCTCTGTGCTACGCCCTACTCCTGCTACGGGGGAGTTCTAACTTCTAAAGCTCCTTGGGTCAATGGAATGGGAAGCCACTGCTGTATTAACCAAAGTTTTGTCTTTTATGCATGATGCCAATTATTTGTTCCGCAAATATTTATTGAGTATATGGATGGCACTTATGTGGTATAAGATACCTAGTGGTTATGTTATAATCCTCTAACACCATAGCTCAATTGATTACATAAATGAGGACAAGTCCTAGGAGACTCCGACTATACCTAGGAGACTTGGGCAAATATATTCTTTGTTAAAATATTGATAATATTATTTATCATTCATGTAAGTAATTTTTGTTTTATTTTTAATAAACAAATGGCACAGAAATACAAAGAACAATGCAGAAATTATCATGAACAACTACATGCCACAAAGCTAAAATATCTAAGGTAGATAAATTCTTAGAATCTTTCAACCTCCCAAGACTAACTCAGGGGAAAATTTAAAATATGAACAGTAAGAAAACTAGAAAATAATCAAAAATACCCCCAAAAACCAAAGTCCAGGACTGGACTGTTTTATCAGTTCTTCCAAACCTTCAAAGATTACCTGTTATCTATCTTTTTCAAACTCTTCCAAAAAAAAATCAAATCTAAGGGAATAGTCCCAAACACCTTCTATGAAACCACTATTATACTGAAACCAAAGGCTGACAGAAATTTAAAGGGGGAGCAAACCACTATTCCTGGTGAACAAACATGCTAAGATACTCAACAAAATCTTAATAACCCAGCTCCAATATATTATTTAAAAATTGTATACCGTGACCAAGTGAAATCCAATTGGGATTTATGCTGAGATTTCAAGGATGATTCAACATAAGCAAATCAATTAGTGTAATCAGTCATGTCAAAGAAAGGGGTTAGTGTAATCAGTCGTGTAAAAAAAAATCACAATTATTTCAGTAGATTTAGAGAATGTTTTCAAAATTCAACATTCATCATATATATATATATATATGAGGCCAGGTGGTGGTGTACTCAGTTAAACACACATATTAGTAAGCACAAGGACAAGGGTTCACTCCCACCCCTCACCTGCAGGAAGAACACTTAGTGAAGCAAGTCTGCAAGTCTGTCTTTCTCTCCCTTTCTCTCAATCTCCTCCTTTTCTCTCTGTCCTATCTAATAAAAATAGAACAGGGGGGATGACCACCAGGAGCAGTAGATTCTAAAAATTGAGATACAGCAATAACCCTGGAGGCAAAGAAAAAAAAAATTTACTGAAAAAACTATTAATGAGACCAGGTGTTGTTGCACCTGGTTAAGCACACACATTGCCTTGCATAAAGACCCAGGTTCAAGCCCCTGGTTCCTACCAGCAGGGAGTAAGTTTTGGGAGTGGTAAAGCAGGGCTGCAGGTGTCTCTCTGTCTCTTTCCCACTCTGTCTCCCCATCCCAATTTCTCTCTGTCTCTATCTAATAAATAAATTTAAAATTTTTTAAAGAAAATGTTTAACAATATTGATAGAAAAAACACCCATCAACCTAGTAAAGATCATATACAACAAATCAACAGTCAATAAAAGTTACTGGTGAGCCAAAAAGTTTTGCATCTAATTTCAGGAATAAGACAGTAGACATATATCTACTTTTGCTGTTATTATTAACCACAATTTTGGAAGTACTAACTATATCAGCTAGACAAGAAAGAGAAATAAAAGTGATCCAAACTGAAAAAGAAAAAAATGGGACAACCCCTATTTGCACATACAGAAAACCCCAAGTAATCAAGTAAAAAAAAAAAAAAAGAAATAATAAGCTAATATGGTAAAGCGGTTAGTTGCAAAATAAATGAATAAATGATAACTGATGACATTGCTCTATGTAAGCGGCAAATTAGAAGAAGCAACTACTCCATTTCGAGCATCAAAAAGAATTATGTATATAGCTATAAGTAATTTTAATAAAGGAAGTGAAAGACTTGTAAACTGAAAATTGTAGCTCACTATTAAAGAAAATAGAAGATACTTGGAAGTTTAAAGATATTCTATGCTCTTGGTTAGAAAGACACAATATTGTTAAAATGATAGTCCTGAGTCAGCAAAATAGCTCACCTGCTCTCGCTTTGACATGCATACAATTCAGGTTCAAACCCAGCTCCCCAACCGCGTAGAAGGAAGCTTTGGTAATGATAAGGTGGTGTCTTCCTCTTCCTTTTTCTGTCTTTGCTTCTCTATTTGAAATAGTTAGCTTTGAACAGTAAGACTCCTGTGGTAACAACAACAGCACATTTATATGCAAAGAAGCATATATATTCAATGCAGGCCAAGATGGTCAAATACTTTTGGCATAAATATCAAATCAAAAATAATACATGGAAAAGTATGCATAGAGACAAACTTTCTACAGGAACAGGCAAAAAAAAAAAAAGTCAACATCCAAGAAGCAAGACATACATGTATATTAAAAAGCCTCCTTCCAGGAAAATAGAAGCCCTCCTAAGCAACAATAAACCCATATTGGAATTCATTTTCCAAAGTAGTAGACCCCAGGAACAGATTCCCTGTTCAAAGATTGCCAAAATCTTTACCCTGCCAAACACAGAGCCCCAGAGCACACACAGTGCTGTAACTACCTACAACAAGCCAAACACAGAGCCCCAGAGCACACACAGTGCTGTAACTACCTACAACAAGCCCCCAACTCCACATCAAACATGAAATCTTAACCACACCCACCAAATGAATATTGAGTTCTCAACAACTCTTCACTTCTGATCAATACCTATATTCGAATACAGACCCCTGGGATCATGTCCTCACACAGCATCAGATACAATGAGAAGATGTAAGAAGTCTTCAGCACTCTTACTCTATTTTTTAAAGGATTTTATTTATTTATTATTGAGAAAGATAAGAGGAGGAGAGAATGGCCAGGTGGTGGCACACCTGGTTAAGTACACACACTATAATGTGCAAGGGCCTGGGTTCAAGCCTCTGGTCCCCACCTGCATGGGGGAAAGCTTCATGAGTAGTGAAGCAGGGCTGCAGGTGTCTCTCCATCTCTCTCCCTCTTTATCCCCCCCCACGCCCCTCTCAAATTCTCTCTGTCTCTATCCAGTAATAAACAAGTACAATTAAAAGGAGGAGAGAAAGAACCAGATATCACTCTGGTACATGTGTTGCCACGGACTGAACTCAGGACCTCGTGCTTGAGAGTCCAGTGCTTTATCCACTCTGCCACCTCCCAGACCACAGCACTGTTGTTCTATACAGTAACTGCGGGGGGCGGTTATAATAGAACTACTTAGACCTCTTAAAGATGACATCAAAACTCTGGTCCTTTGTGAGAACTATATTGGGGGAACAGAACTTTAATGGAAGGCAAAACGATTCACATATACTATGTGTGGGTATAAAATTGTACCCCTGAATCTGTTAATTTTATAAAATACAGTTAAATCATTAATAAAAAATTGAAAAATAAAAAGATATGGCTCAGAAAAACTCTCCAAAATGAGAAGTTCAACGGAAGAAAATTTCAAATAAGTTAGAGAAAATATGAGACAAAATATCAAAGAAGCCACGATAGAAGTTATATTAAAAAGGCTGGTGAAATAGCTCACCCAGACAGAGTGCTACTTAGTCATGTGTGCTGCACATGCTCAAGCCCAGTCCCCACTGCATTAAGGAAGCTTCAGTGCTTTGGTCTCTCTCTCTCTATCTATCTCTATCTCTATCTATCTCTATCTATCTATCTATCTATCTATCTATCTATCTATCTGTCTATCTATCTATCTATGTACCTCCCCTCTCTCTGTCTTGCTGCCTCTCTGGCTCTGTCAAAAAGAAATCATAGAAATAGAAGAAGGGGGACTGGGCAGGGGGGCACCCAGTTTAAAGAGAGAAAGAGGAAGAAAGTAAAGAATAATAGATGGAAAGAAAAAAAGAAAAGTAAAAAAAAAAAATCTGTATCTAAGCTTTAAAAAAGAAAACAGGAGCCAAGACTATAACAGTGAGCAGCAAGATAGGGTAGAGGAAAACATGAAAACAATGAAAGGGGAATGAAGAAAATATAGGAGACCTTTGGGACAACTCTACGGTTATAACTGAAAAATGGCCCAGCACCCATGAAAAACAATTCCTCTCAAGATATTGAAAAATAGACTTAGCATATTATCTGGCATATCACCCTAGGTATTCTACAAAGAATACAAAAACATGTATCTGAATAGATAAAGGCACACTCACCTTCATACACAGTAGCCAAGATTCGAAAACAACCCATGTGCCCAATAAGAGAAGAATGCAATCTATATTCACGATAGAATATTACTCATCTGTAAAAAGAAAAAAATGAGATCATGGGGGCTGGGAGGCACGCAACCAGTTAATCACACATAGTGCTAATCGCAAGGACCTGCACACTGGTTTGAGCCTCTGATCCCCACCTGCAGGGCAGATCTTCAATAGCTTCAAAGCAGGTCTACAGGTGACTCTCTTTCTCTCTCTATCTCCCCTTCCTCTCTCAATTTCTCTCTATCCTGTTCAGTAAAATAGAAGTAGTCACAAGGAGCAGTGAATTTGTAGTGCTGGCACAGAGACCCAGCAATGAACCTGGAGGCAAAACATAAAGAAAAAGAAAAAAATGACATTTTATCTTTTATGGTATTATGAATGGATCTGGAGGGTGTTACGATAAGAGAAACAAACTAAATGGAAAAAGACAAATGCCAGATGAATTCCTTCATATGTGGGGCTTAAGAATCAAAGTAAGGGGAAAACATAAATAAACCCCCGGTCTATACCAGCAGATCTGAGAATACCAATGGTCAAAGGGAGAGGAAGTTAGTGGGGGCGGGAGGGGGGGGCTGGTGGTGCCCTATGATTGAGAGAGACAACACTGTGGGGGTGAGTGAGGTGTACTGTTGTATATTTTGGAGAGATGTGAAATTGCACCCCCTGAAAAACAACTGTCATGTAAAACATTTCCCAGTAAAAAATAAATAAATGAAAAACCAAAAGCTATACACACATCAAATATGGGTATGAAATGATACCCCTGAAATCTTACACTTTTAAAATCCATTGTGAAATTACTAATAATTTATTATTGTAAAAATTATGTGTCCCCATCCACTCACCATCACCATCATCAAAGTTTTCACAAATCTTAGACACATTTTGCTTACCTTTTAAACCTCAAGTTTAAAAAATGGAAAAGGAGATTGCTCACCTCACCTTGTTTAATCATGATACTCCTTAATCTCTCCTCAAAATTCTCTCCCTGCAGAGGAATACAGAATAGGAACACTATCAAGAGAGGAGATTGATTATGAAGTTTTGGTGGTGGGAATTGTGTGGAATTGTACCCCTCTTATATTATGGTCTTTTCAATATTTCCCATATTATAAATAAAAATTAAAAAAAGAAAAAAATTCTCTCCCTGACTCACAGTCCTCATTGTCTGTGTATAAGGATTTTATTTAACTGTTCCGTAGGCCTGTGTTATGAGTTTTCCCCCTAAAGATTAGCTTGAAGGTACGATTAACAATTCTATAAATGGTGTGTACTAATCCTGTGGGGTTGTAACATTACAACATGAATCTGAGATCTTAGTAAATGCAGCCTTACTGCCATGTTCTGAGACAGGAAGGCACATGGTTTAGCCAGCATAACAAAATATTTCTATTGTGTTGGGAGCACCATCTTTACTGTCATGTTCTTACCACACTCACTTGCATACTTTATGATCTTACTGAATGCAATGTGTTCCTGACATGGTGCAAATGAAAACTTCTAAACATATTAAAAACAGCTGCTGCCCAAATCCCTGTCTGTTTTCCCAGACTATACACCCAGTTCCCAGGCCTGTCTTCCAAGACTGTTACACTTTAAAAAAAAAATGAATGAACTATTAGCAAGCAGTATTTGCTACCAGATCTCCAACATGATCTACATCAGAGCTCACTGGCTTTGGAAGGAGTCAGAAAGGAGAACTGACTACCCTCACTCCAGTATAGTCCCAGGGAAAACCAGCTGATGGGGAGTGCAGTAGTTTTGTTATGTGGAAAACTGAGAAATGTTATGCATGTACAGTTACATTTACTGTCGACTGTATAACATTAATGTCCCAATAATTTTTTTTTAAAAAGAAAACCACTAACCCACATGCTTCTGGTCTAAGATTTACCATCAATAGAATCATGCCTTCTTTATCTCATAGGGAAGGAATATTTTAAGAGCTTCCTAGACGGTGTGTCTCTGTGAAGAAAATGAAGATCAGGAATCAAGAAAAGTATGATGAAGAGAGCCGTTTATTTCAGTAGGCCTTTGATCCAACTAGGTCTGTTCTTCTGTGCCAGGCCAGGACACGGGATTCAGCTTTGACCACCCTGCTAGGATAATGTTTTAAATCAACACCCTCCAATCAGAGCCGCTTCTGGTTTTCCATGTGGCCAAACAGGATTTCCGTTACACTATGTTCCAATTTGAACCTAGAGCCTGGGTGGTTCTATGTTTGGCCCATGTTCAAACTTGTCCTTTGCACTCAGCCTCCCACATCCTGTGTTGCTTCTCTGCCTATCTATGTCTCTACTAGTTTGTAATTTCCCACTGTGGAAAGCAGCGTGCCTTACTCATTTTTGTGTCCCTTGTTAATGCTTACCACAATGCCTGTTGAGTAGCAAGTGTTCAGCAAATGTTGTTAAAGTATGTTGTGTAGTTCTGCAAGTGTTGAGGTTCCCTGTGGAAATGGTTCATGGCTGCAGGCAGGATCCCTGTGGCCACACCAATGAGGGAGGGCAGTATTGAGGAAACTGTCTGTCAAAACTCAGCTAAAGGACCCTGCATTTCTCTTGCCCACCATGAAAGAGCAAGTACTGATTCATTGGAGACAGAGAGTGCTCAAAGTACTTCAGAATAATGTACCATAGACACAAATCTCTCTTCATCTTTATACTGGAGGGAAGTTATGCCACAGTGTAGAGTTTGTTAGCTAAAGAGTATTGGTACAAGTGTGTGTCATAAAAGAGATGCACCATAGAAGGACTTGTCCTAAAGGCAAAAGGGAGGTGAACTCTTTCAGCCTGGTGAGAAGGACTTGTCCTAAAGGCAAAAGGGAGGTGAACTCTTTCAGCCTGGTGACATATAAATGACGTACAAGCAGGAGAGGAGGTGGTAGACTGCATAACCAAATGGTCTCATTGACAGCAAAGCATTCCACCACCAGAAGAAACTGTTTTCTGTTGCATTGGAAAGGAATTTTCCCACCAGGTTGGAAGCTTTCCTGGACTTAGGACATGGAAAAGCAAGAGAGCAGAGGACTTTGGGGGGTGGGGGTGAATGAATTACCTGAGAGTGAATATGTTTTTTTCTTTTTAAATTTACTTTTTATTTTCTAGGACAGAGAGGAATTGACAGGGGAAAGAGAGATATAAAGGGAGAGAGCCCTGCTTAACCACTTGTGAACTTTCCCCTTGCAGGTGTGGAAGGGTGGATATTAACTAGTGAATCATACTCATTGGATCACCATGATTTCTCTTATGCTATGATTCGCCTTCTTCTCATTTAGTTAAAAAGGTGTACAAAGAGCTCGGCAAACTTAGCACCAAAAAAGCAAATGACCCCATCCACAAATGGGCAAAGGATATGAACAGAACATTCACTTTCAGAAGAGATCCAAAAGGCTAACAAACACATGAAAAATTGCTCCAGGTCACTGATTGTCAGAGAAATGCAAGTAAAGACAACATTAAGATACCACCTCACCCCTGTGAGAATGGCATACATCAAAAAGAACAGCAGCAACAAATGCTGGAGAGGCTGTGGGGACAGAGGAACCCTTCTACACTGCTGGTGGAAATGTAAACTGGTGCAGCCTCTGTGGAGAGCAGTCTGGAGAACTCTCACAAGGCTAGACATGGACCTTCCATATGACCCAATAATCCCTCTCCTAGGGATATACCCAAAGGACTCCATAACACCCAATCAAAAAGATATTTGTACACCTATGTTCATAGCAACACAATTTATAATAGCTAAAACCTGGAAACAACCCAGGTGCCCAACAACAGATGAGTGGCTGAGAAAGCTGTGGTATATGTACACAATGGAATACCATTCAGCTATTAAGAACAATGAACCCACCTTCTCTGACCCATCTTGGATGGAGCCAGAAGGAATTATGTTAAGTGAGTTAAGTCAGAAAGATAAAGATGAGTATGGGATGATCCCACTCATCAACAGAAGTTGAGAAAGAAGAACAGAAAGGGAAACTCAAAGCAGGATTTGACTGAATTTGGAGTAGGGCACCAAACTAAAAACCCTGGGGTGAGAGTGAGGGTGGATATTCAGCTTCCTGGGATGGCGGGGGGTGGGGGGTGGGGGTGGGACACAGTCTTTTGGTGGTGGGAATGGTGTCTATGTGTACTCCTATCAATTTGTAGTCATATAAATCACTAAGTAATATGAGAGGGGAAAAATTGATTGTATGTCTCAAACTTTTTAAAGCACAGACTGAGTCTTTTTAATACATAGGCTGTCTTTGATATGTTGACTCTCTCAAAAGCCTAGACCAGGGAAAACGGAAGCAACCGGTGGCACAGCTATATACAAATAATGTCAAAGGACACAAATTATGGTGATGTTGGGTACAATACAGCAAATCCTCATAAAGGAATTTTTCAAAGTTAAACCAATTACCAAATAATGTGATTATAACAATAACTATTGTCTTCTTGAACCCTAAGACAGCAGGAACCTCACATTTCCACTGCAGAGCCTACATTTCCCCCAGCCCTCGAACCGTAGGGTGGGGCTCACTTTCCTGCATGCTTCTCTCAATTCAAATAATATTGCATCCGCAGATCCCAACCTAATCAACACAACAAGCACCACCCCAGTATACTTCACTTCAGACTGTGTCCAGAGACTTCAGGTGTGGAATGTCAACCCTTCAGTTTCATTACTTGGGTGAGACTGTTTCTTTCATAGTATTCTCTAATTCCATCCCAGGCGGTTCACTTCCTAACAAAGTCCCAAAACCTAGATATAGACCAGGTCCCATGAGATAGAGCATATATTCACATGTATCCATAAACTAGGGCAAAATATATACCTGAAAGCAAAAGTATACAATAGTCTGCAGTGAGTCAGTATAAAGTTCCTAATGAAATAGTATTTAATTAGACTTAGATACCCTCCTCACCTACTTCCTATTACAGTTATCTCACTCACTCCAAAGCTAACCTTAGCAAAGCAAGGACTGCAAAACTGAATAAGGGCAAGAGACTGGCATATTAATGATGACTCTTTAGTCACTATCCGGCCAATCAGCTGGGGCCCTATTCGGGGGTCCTGAGATTCCCAAACAGACTTGATGGGCCTAGAACTCGAATAAATCCCTCTCTCGATTGTTACTGCCCATTTATATCAGGAACAACAAAATAGACCCCTTTGTGGGCCCCCATAGGACCTTGCCCTCAACTTGGATCAACAATGGTAGAGAATGTTCCATCCTCTGAAGGGAGGATAGACAACATACTCTATGCTACACCTGAGGAAGATGGGTTGATATTGGGGCAGCTTGGTATGTTCCTACTCATGACACAGAATGTGAGCTCAGATCTACATGGATGCAGAGATCACATAGGCTCCTAAGCTGAATATGGGTCCCAGACCACATCAAAAAAAAAAAAAAAAAAAAAAAAAAAACTAGTATTGGCAGAGGCCCTTTGGAATATAACTAAAATATGCATACTAGCTATCTACAAAACGGAGGACCCCCCCAACTCTTCATCTGCACTATTCCAGCCTTTAGGTCCATGATTGGTCAACAATTTGTTTGGCTTTGTATATTAACTCTCTTTTCAGCCACCAGGTTCCAGATGCTAGCAGCATGCTAACCAGACTTCCCTGAACAGAGGACCCCACCAATGTGTCCTGGAGCTCCCATTCCCCAGAGCCCCACCCTACTAGGGAAAGAGAGAGGCAGGCTGGGAGTTTGGATCAACCAGTCAATGCCTGTGTTCAGTAGGGAAGCAATTCCAGAAGCCAGACCCTCCACATTCTGCATCCCACAATGACATTAGGTCCATACCCCCAGAGGGTTAAAGAATAGGAAAGCTATCAGGGGAGGGGATGGGATATGGAGTTCTGGTGTTGTGAATTGTGTGGAGTTGTACCCTCTTATCCTATTTAGTCAATGTTTCCTTTTTATAAATAAAAAAATAAATTTAAAAAGGTGTCATATTTCTTCTCTATCTCAAATCCTGCTATTTTCTTGTTTTCAAAAATTCTTTCTGTGTCTCCTGAGTATGAACCTATCTTATTAATGTGATCAAAGATCTTCTGAGGGAAGATTCATGTCCCAGGTTTGAGCCCCTAGTCACCACCTGAGGGGGAAAGCTTTACAAGTGGTGAATCAGGGCTACAGGTGTCTCTCTGTCTCTCTCCCTCTTAATCTCTCCTTCCCTCTCAATTTCTGGCTGTTTCTGTCTAATAAATAAAGGTAATAAAAATTCCTATTAAAAAAAGAAGCCCCTATCCTTTAAAAGAATAGTTTCAAATTCTGACATCACACATCCATTTATTTGATTCAAGTCCAAGCTTGCTCTCTCCTTGTGGCTGCTGAGAAGATACTAACCCTCTCCATTCCTCAGTTTCCTCAGTTATGACATGGAGGCTTCAGTAGTTCATATGCAGGGCTGATCACAAGACCAGCACTCAGAAGTGCTACTTTTTTATTATTACGACATAGACTCTGGCAAAGCATTATTTCTCTCACTATATACAATGTAATGAAAATCTTGTTTAAATAAGTACATAATGACAGGATCTAAAAGGGAACATGTGTTCGAGCAGTAGGGTTATAAGTAAAACATCCTCCTTTTTATTTCCTTCATGGGTAGGATGGTTTTGTTTATGTAATTTAAAAAGTTAGACATTTATTTGCCTTGGTGTCCAGCCAGCCTTAGGGTGGTGACACCATATGGAAATGACTACATGAGTAGATTCTACATGGCAGACTGATTGTAAATATCGTTTTCTTAATCATCACAGCAGCCCTTCCAGTTAGGTAACATCATGCCCACTGAACACACAAGAGAAGTAAGATTGTGGGAGATTCAACTGTTTTCCCTGGGCTCTACAATTAATATACCTGAGAAGTATAGAAAACAGATACTAGGCCTAACACTTAAGTTCACACTTCCCTCCCCACTCCACATTCTTGGTCTGCCACTATTTCACAGGTAATTTACAACACAAAGAACAATCTAGACATGCTGAGGTCTTGGTTTCCATTCTGCTATAAAAGAAACTAGGGTAGGCTTCTTGGAGAAATGCTGAGTCTAGAACAGAAATATCACAATCACACTGGGGCACATTGCACTGTCAGTGAGGGATGGAATACTCAAAACATTTATAAAAAGAAAAACATACACAATAGTGCATTGTGTCAAAGGAACACAAGAGCCAACCCAAAGAACTTCTGGTATCCAAAGCTAGAACAAGCTGAGGGACAAAATAAAGTGGTATTGGATTACAACCCAAAACATAGATAAATATCCATTAGTTCATACTGATACAAGTAAACTGAATACCTAAATAAGTATAAGAGAATAGACAAATTTACCACACAGAAAATGGTCAAAATGGTCATTTCACCCTTAAGGATACTTCCCATTTCCTAAGTATAGACTGTATGATGTAATTTCCTTCCGAAGAACAGAGCACGGAGAAGAGGAAAAACAGCAACCTCATGGTGGAGAAATCTAGCAAACTCTACGTCAGCCAGGCAATTAAGGCCATCTCAGTCATGCTGACTGTTGATATGATGTAATGAGAATGGTATTTATTCTCAGTGAGTCTCTTCCCTAAACACATAACCCTCATAAGAAAATCATCTGACAAATTCCACCAATGGGACATCTGACACAATGCCTCACTGGGACTCCTTAAAGGAGTTAAGGGAACCAAAAGCAAGGCGTAAGATAAACTGTCATAACCAAGAAGTCTAGAGAGATGTCATATATATCTTGATGAGATTGTAGAGAGAGAAAAAAGCACTAAGGAAATCATAGTAACTAAATGACTTTAGATAGCAGTAATGTTTCAGTGGAAGTGCATTAATTTCAACAAATACACCATGCCCAGGCAAAACATCAATAATAAAGATAGTCAGGTGTGAAGCATATACTACCTTCACAATTTGAGTTCAGAACTTTGGTGTTGGGTGTAGTAAGGAACTGTACCCCTGTAATCTTATAATCTTATACACCATTATTCAATCAGTTATAAAAGAGGGAGGGGGAAAAAAAGGTTAAAAATCCTATTCTAAAATTGAAGGTTTCTTTTAAAAAAATATATAGGGCCTATATATGAAGATAAGTTCTGCTGTTGGCATTGTCCCTTTAACAAGGCTAAAAAAGAAAAGGTGGGGAGGGGTGGTGATATTTTAAAATGAGATTCCACAAAATGCTGGCATGCCATTACACAGAAAGCTGACTCTTCTGACCAAGTGGATGATGCTATAAGAGAAACCAATTTGCCAAGTCAGAAAACAATTCATTCCATGGTTCACTGCTGACATATATCAAGAGCCCCACTATTTTATTTCCTCATAACACACATCAACTTGAGCGGTTGACTTGCTCAACAACTGCCTTCCCTTCTATGAGAGGATTTCCAAGACAGAAGGGGCTCCTTTCACCTTCCATTTCCCAGAACATAGCAGAGTGATCCCCACTAAGCATTCTTCAGTAACTGTTTGCGGAATGCATAAATGTGAGTGCAGACTCAAGGAACAGTGATTAACACTGTTCACTGTGATCCAGGAAGAATGCTAAGTCCTGGTTTGCTAAAGATTGGAACCTCATTGGGATATACACCTTGTTCAACCTTCACGGTCTCTCTAGTATCTGTATAAGTCTTGAAGCAGCACACTACCTCTCAATCTTTCAAGTAATAGCAGAGTTAGAAAATGTACCTGTGTAATCAAATTGAGTCCTGGGAAACAAAGTTTCCTAAAAACCCAAGGGAGTGATGATAAGATTTGCATATTTTCTTTTGTTTGGATCATCCATTAGCTCAAAAATTGAGTCTCTTCCAGACATCACGAGGAAAACCCAGACTCCTAAAAAATCACAGTAAATGCAGTCTAAAGCACTGTGGGGAAAAACTGTAAGCATAAAACAGATTTTCACTAGGGATTCTTGGCATTAAGTCTCTGGTACATCAATCTTCATTATTGTTATTTCATTCTATCAGTGTATTCCAGGTCACAGCAAGTTAGTAATTTTGCCATATCTTTCACTGCCTGGCTTTATGTAAGTGTTGCTAAAAATAAAATTGAGCAGTGAGAGAAAAAAAAAAAAAACATCAGTTTGGTGTCTAAATTTAGAAAACTTGAGGAGTAGCTCTATTAATTTCTTTGTACGAAAGAGACAGAAGAGCAAATCACTCTATTTTATATATGGAAAAGAAAAGGTGATTGTCCTTATGATTTAGAGCAACAGACTGAAACATAAAGCCACTGGCCCTCTTTTATTGGCAAATAAGTGTATTGGTTAGCTGTGCATTCTCCTTCATGCGGCCCTCAACTTAATCCAGGGGAAGACACCATACAGCAAACAGCTCTATGATTCAGTGTTTATTAGGGAGGGGCGAGGCCTTTATGAGCTCCTGCTGATGCAATATAAATCATCTCCTGAAGAGCATGGTAAGCAGGTGCCCCAACACGCTGCACTGCAGACATCTGGCAGGCTTTTATCCTCACACCCCACCCTCCCGCTCAACATCTGGCAACTCCTTCATCCCTGCACCCCCACCCCCACCCCCGCCCCCAACGGCCTTGCAACATCTGCCACACACTTCTCTTAACCTCAGAAGCAGATTCAGTCAAGAGCTCAAAAGCACAATGTTCCAAGGGTGGTGACCTAGAGTCAGGAGCTGGGTGGGGGTGGAGCAGCTATGGTGGTTAGGTTTTTTTCCCCTAGACTTTAAATGAATACACAATGCACTTGCAAGTATGCTTTCATGTCTAATGGGCTCTGCTTAAAATTGAAATGTATAGTGAATATTGACTTCTATAGAAATGTTTCTGGGAATTGAAGGATATAGTAAAAATAAAAAACTATGGGAAAATTAATGATAATGTGCATCTTTAAAAATTTTCCAATTGTCTTTCCTGTGAAATATAAGTCACTTGAAGGAAGTTCTTTATACTGACTATGAAATTGTTTTGACACCTATCTAAGGAAATGGATGCTGTTTGAATTCCACATTAGTTTAGAAGTTCACTCTGTGTCTCTAACACCTTACAGCACTTAGGGGCTTAGTGAGATGTATTACAGGGAGTGTCCCCCAATTCTGAACAGAAGAGGACTTTCAAGCAAGGCTTTCCCTGAAACACGTCCTCTCAAGTCAGTCGTCTGATTCAGATTCCCTACTAAGTGTATCTCTTGGGCTAAACCATCCTGGACAATTTACTGTCCGCCATTTCATGGTAGTTATCTCAGGGTTACAGCCAAATGAATTCATTCTCAATGACGTTGTGCCTCCCACCACCCCAAAATTTAAACAGACAATTTCCATACCCTCCTTTTTTTTTAAGATTTATTTTATCTATTTCACATTAGAGATAGCTTTATATGAGAGAAAAAAGACAGAGCTTCCATCAGTCAACTACATGTGACACTGGGGCTCGAACTAGGAGCCTCAAACAGATGATTACAGTGCTCTACCAAGAGGACTATCTTCTTTTTTTTTTTTATTTTTTATTTAAGAAAGGATTAGTGAACAAAAACATAAGGTAGGAGGGGTACAACTCCACACAATTCCCACCACCCAATCCCCATAACCCACCCCCTACCATGGTAGCTTTCCCATTCTCTAGCCCTCTGGGAGCATGGACCCAGGGTCATTGAGGGTTGCAGAAGGTAGAAGGTCTGGCTTCTGTAATTGCTTCCCCGCTGAACATGGGCGTTGACTGGTCGGTCCATACTCCCAGTCTGCCTCTCTCTTTCCCTAGTAAGGTGTGTCTCTGGGGAAGCTGAGCTCCAGGACACATTGGTGGGGTCTTCAATCCAGGGAAGCCTAGCCAGCATCCTGGTGGCATCTGGAACCTGGTGATTGAAAAGAGAGTTAACATATGAAGCCAATTTGTTGAGCAATCATGGATCCCAAGCTTGGAATAGTGGAGAGGAAGTGTTAGGGAGGTACTCACTGCAAACTCTAGTGTACTTCTGCTTTCAGGTATATATTTTGCAGTAGTTTATGGATACGTGTGCACATAAGCTCTCTCTCACAGAAACTGGTGTATATCTAGATTATGGGACTTTGTTAGAAAGTGAACTACCTGAGATGAAATTAGAGTGTACTATAAAAGGAAAGGTCTCACCCGAGTAATGAAGTTGAAGGGTTGTCATTCCACACGTGAAGGAGGACTATCTTCTTAAGTACAGTTCAGAGATTCTTTTCTATCATTTTATGGGAAGTTTAATGATTTCCGGTACAGTTGTTGACAGCTGGATACCAGTTCTCATCTCCCCAAGACAGGTGTCTGCAACAAACTCTCACCCCCAATTCGGGTCCTTTTCCATCATCAGACACCAGGGCCCCAGAACTTCCCCTCCAGCCACTTCCATGCTTTTTGTTCACATCAATTCCCATTCAATTCCTCCTCTCTTTTCTGAAAAGGAACATGGATAAAACCATGCAGCCTCATGTGTTCTGGACACAGGTGAATTCCTGAGGTGGTCTTGGCTTTTGATGAAATGGAGGCTCCAAACTGGAACCACTATGAGCTTTGGATAAACTCCCAGGCTTCTGGATATATCACAGACAATCTGCAGGGCAAAGCCCTGTCAAAGCTTTGTCATTCTATTGTATAGTTAAATTAGTAATTACTTCCAGGGCAGGTATTGTTACTGCATGTAAACTCCTTTCAGTGTCTCTTCACCAGTTGAAATCCCCTGCACGTTTGTCTCTTATTCTCTGTTAGTATTTTAGGATGGTCTCTGAGAATGCTAGCAAACAAAAAGACTTTAGCAGCCTTGTTTTCTCTTCTGACTGTCACCTGGAGTGGGGGGAAAAACATTGTGCTTACTAAAATCACAGGGATAGTAAATAAACGAGGATCAGTTGGAAGTAGGCTCGAATCACAGATGGCCTCTCCATGTCAAAGTTATCGCTAACAGCATGGACATCTACAGTGAGCACAACACACAACGAACTAATATTGTACTGGGAAGAGCACCTGAGTGGGAAGAAAACTTCAAGTTCTGTATTATCTAGCTCTATCTCTTTGGACTTTGGTTTTCCTCATCTAGAGTGAGTATATTCATAGACATACATTTTTCTGACTCTGTTATTAAAAAAGTCATTCACAAGAAGCAACGAGAACAATGTACCTCAGCATCAAACATTTCAATTCAGACACAGGGCCTTCATTTCCTTCCTACCCATCTTTTCCTAATAGTATTTTTAAAGAAGACCTCAGACATGATGACATGGCATCTCTAAATACATGGGTACTTCTAAGAGATAAATACTTTTGCCTTGACTACATTGTCACTATTACATCAAAATAAGTGAGTCAACAGAACTGGAAACATAACAGAAACACTCAGCAGCAAGTCTGTCCCCTTCAACTCGAACATTCCAAGATTCAAAGCAAAGCCTGAATCAACTATATAGCCACTCATAACACTAAATTTTTCCCCAGTGCTATAAATGAAGAATACTTTCAGTATTTTGTTTGATAGCTTCACTGATATCCAATTCCTGACTTCAAATCAAAGAGGAACATGAAAAACATAGAGAGGATGGAGTAGAGACAACTAAAAGGTTCAGATGTTCAAAAAGGAGGCAGATTCCTTGCAAAACCTTAAAGAAGTAGAATCGTTCTGACTTTAAAAAAGGAGATGCACTAATAAAGTAAATTAGAAGCAAGAACCATTCATCCATCGTTATTTTCCATCCATTCCTTTAAATGCACACTCACTGAATACTTGTTTTATGTCAAGGACAGTGGCAAGTGATAGGAATGTGAATTCTTGCCCAGGAGAGGTGTGGCAATAGGCTAGTCTCCCTCATCAGCTAGGGGAAAATCAAAAGCAGTGGAGCTAAATATGCAGGAGGGAGACAAGGAAAACACTGACGTGGGTGCCCAAGGGTCTCTGGGAACCTCCTCTTTTGCTGGAGACCTCCATTTTTATTTAGTTTTAAATAAGTATCAAAGGGGAAAGATATTCAATACCTTTCAATCCTAAAATGTTATAAGTTGGAACTTCAAGACAACTCTTAACAGGCACAGAAGATACTATTGATGTGATTGCTGATCACTTTGAGGTGATGTTTGCATCTGTCTTGGGAAATCTGCCTTCATGTAAGGGCAAAGTCATTCTAATGACTGAGGTGTGCAGCTCTGCGAAATTGAAAGTGTAAATTATTACCTAGCCTTCCCTCTCTTCAGACAGAAGTCGTAGGTAAGTGGAAGACAATTGGAAGACAGAGAGGTTAGAGCTGATTTCAATCTTCCTTCCCCAGTGTTTCTGCTTTGAGGATATCAGACATTGTTATCTGATAACCACAAGATCTATAATATAAGCTCTTAGGGCATCACAGTAATTTTGATATCATCAGCTTAAAAGCCCATGACTGAGAAAAACCACATAAGGCAATTCAGAGGCCTGCGAAAGGACAGCTCTGCACCAAACAGTGATATAAGGGATATCTCCATCTGACCTGCTCTCACTCTGCACCTACACCACCAAACTGGGCATTCACACTGACTGGCTCCTGAGACCTTATCTGGAACTCTGACTTCTGACTTTTAACTCCTCTGCTGTCTCTTAGTCCAACTGAAACAGTACTTTATATGCATTCTCCAAGAACATCCCTTCATGATTAAAACAAATTCTTTATTTTTATTAGCACCAGGGTTATCACTGGTGCTTGGTGTCAGCACTACGAATCTACCACTTCTGACAATCATTTGTTTCCCTTTTTTTAATTTCTATTATACTTGATAGGACAGAGAGAAATTGAGAGAGGAGGGGAGACAGAGAGGGAAAGAGACAGATACCTGCAGCCCTGCTCCACTATTCATGAAGCTTCCCACCTGCAGGTGGGGAGTGGGGCCTGAACTCAGGTCCTTAGGTATGGTGATATGTAAGCTTAACCAGAAGTGCCACAGCCCAGCCGCTATAAAAACTAATTCTTTAAAAGAAAGATAATGTAGCCATAAAAATAGCCAAACCTGTTTGCTCCCTAGGATGTGGAGTTTCATTTTAATGTGAACTTGCAAAAGGAATCAATTGGTTAGTCATAGAGAACAGATATGTGTAGATTCTGTACTCAGACTAGATATGTTATCCAAATTAACCTAGATGTCACAGCAGTCCCAGAGGCTTGGTATCATTTCACAGATAAAGAAACTGAGGTCCCAACAGATTCAGTGACCTTTCCCAGATCACCCGGGAGTACAGGCAGGACTGGTGGATGCAGTTCAGAAAAACACATCACTCTCCCCAAGTCCTCACTCTTCCCTGCCAGGTCCTGTGGCTTTGAGGGTCTAAGCACTGCACACTTACTTTGTTGTGTTGCCACAGTGCCAACCTTTGAATCAAACGGAATGCCTTTGCCCTCAGAGACCCTCCATGGTGGCTATTTTAGTTACCTGTGGCCCACACATAAAGGCGAGGCCTCCAGGTAGGATTCCTCCTGCCCCACCCCACAAACACACACTCTACCAAAACCCACACCGCATTTCACACCTGGGCTGTTACACAAAAGGGCAAAGTCAGCCACAAGAGAGGGAAGGGCTCTGCTCCCAGAGCATGCCTGGCCCACCTTGTGGGCTCAGTGAGAGCTTCAAGATTAAAACGAGTAAATCACATAGCTCGCAGCTGGAGGTGAGTAGTACCACTGGACAAGCCAATGAGCAAAAAGAAAGATAGTAAGACACCTGAATAAAGCTGACAAAACCAGCAGTAGCCAGGGTCACTTGATTGGCCTCTGGTTCTCATTCTGTGGGAGGACTAGGCTGAAGCCAAATGCGTGTGCATCCAAATCTGCGTGATGACGTCACCTCCTAGTAGAGACCCTACAGACTGGGAGTCTCAATATCTCACTGACAAGGAGATTCCACAGAAGTCACTTACCATCACTGCTCTTAGTTCCTCCATCTGTCAAAGAATAGTACTTAGAGCTGAGGGTGGATGGCTCAGCAGCACAGCACATGCTCAGCATGCATGAGGGCCTGGGTTCAATTCCCAGTCATTCACATTAAAAGAATAGCACATCAGGCAGGGTTAGATAACATAATGGTTATGCACAGACTATCATGCCTGAGGCTCTGAAGTCCCAGGTTCAATGCCCAGCACCACTGTAAGTCAGAGCTAATTAGTGCTCTGGTAAATAAATAAATAAATAAATAAATAATAAAATACCACACCAAGCTGGGGAGACAGTACCATGGTTCTGTAAGAGACTTTCATACCTGAGACTCCAAGATCCCAAATTCAAACCCCAGTACTACAATAAACTAGAAATAAAATTAAAAAAAAATAGAACACAGAGCTGGGGAGACAGAATAATGGTTATGCAAAAAGATTTTCATGCATGAGGCTTTGAAGCCTCCAGTTTTGTCCCCCAGCACCACCATAAGCCAGAGCTGAGCACTGCTCTGGTCGGTCGGTCTCTCTCTCTCTCTCTTTCTCTCCCTCGCTCTTTCTCTCATTAAGAAAAATAAACTTTTTTTTTTAAATAAAACATCATAAGGCAGGTAGCATAATGGTTATGCAAACATATTTTCATGCCTGAGGCTCCAAAGTACAAGGTTCAAGCCACTGCACCACCATAAGACAGAGGTGAACAGTGCTTTGGTAAAAATAAATAAATAAATAAATAAATAAATAAATAAATAAATAAATAAAACATTGTAAATGGCAGAAAAGCATCTTTGTGTCCTCTTTCTCTAACAATTTTTTTTTAATTGAAAGCACTGAGACCTTGAAATTTTCTTTCAGCTGAAAGAAATTTTCTATTCCAAACATTGCCCAAGGATTGCTATTCAATGTCCTCTTCAGGGAGGACTTACAGTTGCACAGAGACAGAAACACATCTGCACTGAAGTTCATCAACCAGGCTTCATATTGTGAACCTGAAACTTGGAGCTATATGTCTTGGAGCTACTAACTTCACTTTCCTAATATTCAGGCTTGTTGACTCAATAGAAATAAGAGTCATGGGAGGTTCCCATGAAGCTAAGCACCTAAGTTGATGAGCAGAATGACTGGCATACAACAAGCGCTCTATAAATGTTATTCTTAGTTTAAGTGATGCATTGGATCGACCTTCCCGTGGTGCATCCCGTGAGTACCCATTCATTGGGGAAACTGACGATCCTTCCTAGCCGACTGAATCCACATGGATCCCACTTTCAAAGCCAGCAACAAGCAGCTCCTGACAGCTTTCAACCTGACGCTGTTGACTGGCTACGGAAGAAGGGCAAACGCTAGAAGAAGAAGAAGTGATATTGAAGCACGGTTCTCCACAGACTCGTGTGCTGCAGGATAGAAAGGATTGCTTCCCATTTGTGTGTAAGCCTAAATAGGACCTTGCCCTCAACTTGGATCAACAATGGTAGAGAATGTTCCATCCTCCGAAGGGAGGCTGGACAACATATTCTGTCTTCTACATGAGGAAGATGGGTCCTGATATTGGGGCAGCTTGGAATATTCTTACTCATGACCACAAAATGTGAGCTTAGATCTACAGGGATTCAGAAGTCACATAGGCTCCTAAGCTAAATATGGGCCCCAGATCACATCAAATAGATGGGGTTTACAATCAACAATATTTATACACCTTTCCCATATCTGGGAGCTACTCTCTTCCCTGATCCAGCTTTCTGGTCCTTTTTTTAGCCATGGCATCATCTCCCCAGACAATAACTTGGATCCATCTGCATATCAGATTTCAGGCTCGGTGGAAAAAAAGAAGGGAAAATAAAAACTTAATATAGCCACAGGCCCTTTGGAATTTAACTAAAATATGCCTACTAGCTATCTACAAAATGGAGGACCCCCCAACTCTTCATTTGCACTAGTCCAGCCTTTAGGTTCATGATTAATCAACAATTTATTTGGCTTTGTATGTTAACTCTCTTTTCAGCCACCAGGTTCCAAATGCTAGTAGGATGCCGACCAGACTCCCCTAGACAGACAACCCCACCAATGTGTCCTGGAGCTCTGCTTCCCCAGAACCTCCCTACTAGGGAAAGAGAGCGGCAGAGTGGGAGTATGAACCAACCTGTCAACACCCATGTTCAGCAGGGAAGCAATCACAGAAGCCAGACCTTCCACCTTCTACAACCCACAATGACCTTGGGTCCATACTCCCAGAGGAATAAAGAATAGGAAAGCTATCAGGGGAGGGGGTGGAGTTTTGGTGGTGGGAATTGTGTGAAGTTGTATGCCTCTTATCCTATGGTTTTGTCAGTGTTTCCTTTTTATAAATTAAAAAAGAAACTGTTCTCCAGTGCATCATTTCAAAAAAAAAAAAAAGTGATTAGAAACTGTTTGCCTAGTTGCAAAAGCTCACTTGCTGTCAATGGCACTAAGCACTATAGCAAAATCTATATGAAGAAATGTACTTCTACTATTTGACACTGCTGCTTTGTTTTATCAGCACATAAACACAGCTATTGAAATTAGTCTGGTAAGACAGTGTGTACACTTTACATTACTCACTAAATATATATATATATTTTTTAGTGAGTAATGTAAAGATATATATATATATATACATATATATAACCGCATATTCTGTGCATAAAGGTGCAGGAACCACAGGCAGATGCAGACTCCCTGATTTCCAGCACCTGGAACCTTGCTGTCTTAGAGGAAAGATACTGCAGATTCAGGTACCCATAAAGCAACACAAGACTCCAATGCCTGTAACATTGCACAAAACGAAAATAGGATGCCTGCCTGGATGCAGACAACCAAAGAGAACGGGTTGAAGAGAGTAGTATTTAAACAGGCCCGTCAGTAGTGAGCAGGACTCCAATGCTAGACCTTAGGCAGAGGGACCCTGAGAATGTCCCAGGAAGAGTGATAAGCCTCCACATGGACTGAGAGAGTCAGGTCCAGGGGTACACTGGAACAATGGCACCAAGGCAGGAAAGGCAGGAGATGGCCAGGAAGGCATTGGTCTCCACCTAGTTTACACATGATTTAGTCAACAAGGGCAAACCACTAAAGACTTGAAGAGCCCAGGTGTTTTTAGAGGATCAAAGTTTGTTGTTTTTTTTTTTTCTTCTCTTCTAAAAGCTCAGGCAGGGTCATCAAAAGCCCATACTGCTCAGACATATAATGTCAGATATTCCTCCTGGAAGCAGCATTATTGTGTTTTTACCAACAGAGAGCACACTGGCATCCAGGAAGAGTTAACCAGGGAGTCTACAGGCTTGTTTCTATTGTTTGTTTCTGTTTGTTTCCAGAGCATTGCTGAGCTCTGGCTTATAGTGGTACTGGAGATTGAACTTGAGACCTCAGAGCCTCAGGCATGAAAATCTTTGGCATAACCACGACACTGTCTCCCACTCCCAAAAATCTTCAGGCTTTTTGTTTGTTTGTTTATTTTTATATGAGAGTAACATCATCCACAAACCGAGGTTTACTTTTCATTTTCCCCACAAAAACATTGCAGACCATGTCCCTCTGAATAATTTTTGCTTCAGTGTTTCTGAAGAGTCCGGACAGTCCTGGATAGCATCTTAACTATTCAGATAACAGCATTCTAGAAAAGCCTGCAGTCTTCATATCAAAGTAGCAGTGAAGGTGCAATGCACGTGCCAGAAAAACCAAACAAACAAGAGTCTGCCCATTCTAGAATCCTCGCTGTACATTCAGGTCACATCCTAAGTGAAATGGCCCTCATGGCCTGACTCTGGAGATTTATGTCAGTGATGAAAACATGACACAATTTGATGCCCTTGGCATAACCTGTATTCACTCTTTGGGAGACTATCCCAACAGTTAGAATTCAAAGGCACTTTAGCCAGCCTGAAATTATTTCAATCTCTTCTCTCTCTCTCTCTCTCTCTCTCTCTCTCTCTCTCTCTCTCTCTCTCTCCCTCTCTCCCTCTCTCCCTCTCTCTCCCTCTCTCCCTCTCTCCCTCTCTCCCTCTCTCCCTCTCTCCCTTTCCCTCTCTCCCTCTCTCTCTCTGTCTTCTTTTTTTTCCTGTTCTCTCACTTCTTTCTCAAAGGCTTAGGCAAGCTGGAGATGTGAAAGAGCAAATCCCAGATGTCATGGCTGTGCCACACTGGATCAAGGAACAGAGTGTCTGTGTCAGCCACGACCGTTCTGCAGAGTGAGCCGGGGCTGCTGTTAGCTGAGCTGTGCCCCAAGCTTCTTCATACTACCTATTACATAGTATTGGTTCCACACAAAGAAATTTCTGGAAGAAGTGCCATTTCAGGGAAGGGTGAGGAAGGGGTGTGTGTGTGTGTGTGTGTGCATTTAACCATGCTTTGCTAACAGTCATTAAAGTTATTGTATCTCTCCGGGTAAAGCAGGGCATAAATATGTGGCAGATATTGTAGTAACAACGACTCACAACATGAGAAAATGTCCTCTCAAACACAAAACACTTGGCCCGTTCATTTTAAATCTGCTTAATTCTTGTTTTAGGGGGCCTTGTGACAGTCCTCCAAAAGTTAGCTGCCAAAACTGTGACTATATTTAGTTGTTTATTACACACCAATTCAAGGTGGTACGTGCTGGTAGACACACAGAAGCAACAAAAATTGGAGCTCATTAGCAAGGCAGGCGGGGATGAGGGGAAGAGCTTTAGGAAAATTCTGAACTGGGAAATGTTTTGTTAGTGAATTTCAGTTGTGTTACAAGGACAAGCAAAAAAAAAAAATCTGAATTGTAAACAAGAGTTAATATAAGCATCATACGAATCATAAGTCATTTTTAAAGTTCTGATGGGCAAAGAAGACATGATGATAAACAGAAAATATAAAGCTCAAACCCCAAGACAGATGAGATTTGACCAAAAATTAATTGATTTCCTGATTTTTCCCTTATTGGTATATGAGGTTTTGTGTTCCAGCTCAAACTGGAAATCTAAGGAGGTGGGTAATTTAGTTTTGTGTTTTGTTTTGTTTTGTTTCTATCTAAAAGTTACAGCTGCCACCTTGGAGCCATTAAAAGTTTCAGCAGGACTGTACCCTGTGTGTGATCTGCTGAAGAAGCCGAACAGAAAAGCCATCCCAGCTGGCCTGAAAGACAAGGGAGTCCCTTACACTCCACACCCAAGCTCATACACTGCATCTGGCTTCTTCTCAGCAGTGACTAATCTTGATTTGATTTGAAGGCCCATCTTATGCTTAGCCCGGAAGCTCCATCACCTGCTTGTTAGTGGTCCAAACCCTCATTAACTATTAGGGACGAGAAAAGGAGAAATACATTTAAAGGCATATACTTAACTCCACCGTCAAAGCTACAACATTTTCTTTTTCCTTTTGGCATGGTGAAGGCTTGTGAAGGGGGGCAATCCCTACTCCCCTTCATTTCTTGAAATAGAAATGAAACTAGCTACATATTGCTCTTAAAAATAAGTTTAAGAAATTGTTTGAAACAAGCCCATAAAATGTCAGGTAGTCCTAAGTGATAGCTGACTCCTCATTGGACCTCAAAGGCTGATCACTGGCAGGTCATCTACATTTTTTCCCCCAACATATTCCCTTTTGCATCATTACTCACCCACCACTCAATAAAATAATGCAACTCTGAATTAAAAATTGTGGCCGACTAAACAGAGTAGCATAGCTGGGTAAACAGTACCACCTAGTGGGCAGGAAAGGAAAACTAGCGAATCTGTGTAAGTGGGAATTTGGGGCAGCTGTCTGCTTTGGGCCATGATTTTCTCTTCACTAGTATCAACCATGAGCAAACAAGAGCGTTTTCTCAAGAGACTCGCACACACACACACACACACACACACACACACACACACACACACACACACACACACACACACTAGCAAGCAAAACAAAAACCCAGTAACTGTTCCTCTATAACTCCCTGATAACATTTATTGAACATGCTCCCTGTGTTCAGACATCCTGCAGGATGCTTTATTCTGTGTCACCTCACACAGTCCTCCAAGCAGTCCAGTTATCAGGCAGTTTGAGTGTCTTGCCCAGGGTCACAGAGCCTGACTGTGAGAGTCTCTGTAGTCATGTCCACTTTTCAGGAGCCCCCACACAGGGCCCAAGGGCAGGCAAATCTCTCAGACAGACATGTGTATGCAATAATGCAATAATTAGAAACGCACACGGCATCTACCACTCCACAGACTACTCAGAGGCTACAGAGAAAGACCTGACATGTATCCTGCCCTCTGAGAATTTACAGGTTGAAAGCTAACTTAAATTTATAGAGTACTTTGGAGTTTACATCATTTCATCCTATCTTCACAGCTCTGTCAGGTAATTATGGCCCTGACTTTAGAAATGACGCTTTATGACTCATTCAAGTTCACACAGATAAGAAGTGGCAGCTCTTCGGATGTAAAAGCAAGTTCATCACTCCACCTCCTGCTCCCCTAGAGGCAGCTGCCTGGATCCTGACAGGGGTGGGAGACAAAGGCAGCAGCCAGAGCTGACTCAGGGGCGAGTCACCACAGGAGCCAGGGCTGCAATGGCCTTCTTCCTCTCCACCACTTCCAGGCCCCTCCTCCCCTGAAAGGAAAGACCAGGCATCAAGCCTCTCAGTAAATCAAACTCAAGCAAACCACTTACATTCTGGGTCTCAAAAAAAAAAAATGAGAAAGGCAAGGAACTTGCTGGTGGGGGAGGTGGCTGAGTAGACGGGGCTGGAGGCTGGAGGCTGGCGTGCACGCAGCAAACAGTTCATGGGCTGAACTGCACCTGCCAGAGCAGAGGTGTGCTCAAGGTTTTCCTGTCTCTCCCACCTGCTCTCTTTCATTAAAGAAACTAACAAATATTGTTAAAATAAGAACTTCCATAATCTAAAACCAGATCTATAGGGTCCATGCAATGGTACACACGGTTGAGCATGTGCATGACCCTGGGTTTGAGTCCCAGTCACCACATGCAGGGGAGAAGCCTCACTAGTGGGGGAGCAGGTCCTCAGGTATCTTTCTATCACCCTCTACATACCTCCCTTTCACCCCCGCTTTTCTCTGCCCCATCCAATAAACAAACAAATAAAATATTAAAGAATAAATATTTTTAAATGGATATATGCAAAATGCATACATGTGCATGGCTAGGCAATGGTGCACCTGGCTAAGTGCTCACGTTCCAGTGTTCAAGGACCTGGATTCAAGCCCCTGGTCCCCACCTGCAGGGAGAAAGCTTCACAAGTGGTGAAGCAGGGCTGCAGGTGTCTCTCTGTTTACTTCCCTCTCTGTTTCCCCCACTCCTTTTGATTTCTTTCTGTCTCTATCCAATGATAATAAATAAATAAATATAATTTTTTAAAAGTTACATGCTCAATGGTGAAAGACAGGACACATCCCCTTAAGTTGAATAATAGGACAATATCCTCTGCATCTTTTCTATTTGAAGTGATAGTGCAATAAGGCAAGAAAAAAATAAATAGAAGTAACGTTAATTAGAAATGAAGCTCTCTTTGTTTGCATGTGGCATGATCATCGAAGTTTTTGTAAAGAACAGCAAATAGTCTACAGAGACATAGTAACAATAACCTTTTGGAACTAGTAAGTGGTTTCAGCAAGGTTGTGGAAGCAAAGTGAATACACAGCAGGCACTGCTTACCTTCATAGCAGTCATGCATGACTTGGATGTGTCATTATGACACATTGCCATCTACAGTATTGCCCAGAACAATGACAACTGTGTAAATTCATAGAAATGCATATAGGGGATACACATATTAAAAAGTATATTAAATGGAGAGAAAAAAAGCTTCTAGTAAATAAAAATTGTCTAGCAGATCAGAAATGAAGTATGTGTTTTGCCTTTGTAACAACTGGGGACAGTTACTCAAACAGGCTCTCATGCCTGAGGCTCCAAGGTCCCAGGTTCAATCCCCAGCACCAGCATAAGCCAGAGCTGAGCAGTGCTCTGGGAGAGAGAGAGAGAGAGAGAGAGAGAGAGAGAGAGAGAGAGAGAGAGAAATGGTTATGCAGTGAAATTCTTATGCTCCAAAGTTCCAGGTTTAATACCCACACCATAAGCCAGAGCTGAGCAGAGCTCCAGTAAAAATAACAATAGTAATAACAAGAGAGAGAAATAGAGAACCAAACCAGATTTCAAGATTCTGGTGACTCATCAGAGGTTAGCTGGCACTCTCTTCCAGGCTGTGCTCTTAGAGAATCAGTACACCATAACCATGTGTGACACTCAGAGCAGTCTGGCTCTTTTAGGAAGATTAAGGAAAACTAAGAACAGAAAAGTGTAAGGTTTTTCAGGAGAAGCCATTATATTGCCAGGTGGCAAAAACAAGCAAGTGAAGCTGTGCTGCTTTTTTCTGGTAGTTAAGATTCCAGGTCTAAACTCCTTTAAGAATCTATAAAAAAAAAAAAAATTAAGGTCATTCTAGCTTGCTGAATAGAGTTGGATAATGCAGCTAGAATCTCCTGCTAGCCCTCCATAGCACCAGTATCATAAAGACCATTCATCTGTACCCATTGTACCTCCTAAGAACAGAGTGAACTTTGCTGTTCACTTTGCTGACCTTGCCAAGTGATTTACACCTATGAACTCATGTAATCCTCACAAGAACCTGCCCAAAGAGATGTAATTAGCATCCCCAGTCTCTGTCACTAAATATGAACCAGTAAGTGGTTAACACTATAAAATTTCATGCAAAATTTTTTACTCTAGATTTTTTAAATACCCAACAACCTATAGAGCATGTCTCAAATATAATCTCAAGGGGCCAGGTGGTGGCACACTTGGTTGAGCATAAATGTTACAATGCACAAGGACCCAGGTTTGAGCCCCAAGTCCCCTCCTGTAGGGAGAAAGATTTGTGAGTGGTAAAGCAGTGTTGCAGATGTCTCTCTGTCTCCCTCACTATCACCTCCTTCTCTCCGACTTCTGGCTGTCTCTCTCCAATAAATAAATGAAGATAATAAAAAGGGGAAACAAACAAATATAATCAAAAAATGATTTGGTTCCTAAACATATTCAGGTTGCTCTTGTTTATTAGAAGCAAGGTATATTTACTGCTCTAAAATCCTTGAATGGTAATGTACAGGCAGAGAGGGTGACTCAGTGCAGGGACATCTTTGTAAAGACAGTGACATTTAATAACCAGCTCTCCATTCGAATAAAAGAGGTCAACAGAAAGAAAGAAGAAAGCTGATTAGTCATATTTGCCAATGTCCATGTGTAAATATTCTCACCGTTATTGATGACAAGACTCAAAGTTCCTGAAATTTTTAAAAGCAGGAACTGACTAGCACACCACTGCCATGACAGGCCCAATCTAGCAGGTAGCACAGTGTCTAACTTAGTTTGCATTCAAGAAATATTGGCCAAGGGCATGAATGAATGAACCTTTATGTCTTTGATGTTGTCTAGACTAGAGAAGTTCTCAGCTATGATGTCCTGAAGAATGCTTTCTTCCCCCCCCTTCTTCCTCTGGCAAGCCAATAATGCGTACATTATTTCTTTTGAAGTCATCCCATAGGTCTCTGTTGTGTTTTCAGTATCTCTTAATCTTTTTTATATCTCTTACTTCTTTTTGAGTTGTTTCTAATTCATCCTCAGTCTTGCTAATTCTGTCTTCAGCCTCATTGATTCTATTCTCTCTCCCTTCTACTATTTTCTGGAGTTCATCTATCTTGTTACCTGTTCTGATACTGTTTTAGCTTGTGCAGCTAGTTGTGTTCTTAGCTCAGCTATTTCAGCTTTCAGCTCTCTAATCACCTTGAGATAATTAGTGTTTTCTTCCAGAGTCTCATTCATTGTTTCTGCATTTCTGATGACAATTCTTTCAAATTCTTTACTCACTCCTGTGATTATTTCCTTAACTGCTGGTTGGGTGTTGACCTCATTATTTTATGCTTCTACCTTTGCGGGGCTTTTAGCTGGACTCTTGTCCTGGTTCATTTCTCCAATATTTCTTCTACCATTTTCTATAGTATGTTATGAGGTCCCTCTCTCAGCACTTTTCAAGTTACTGATCACTCTTGCCTGAATTGACTTATGTCTAAATAAAGTACTTAAAGGGTTCACAGTTGTGGAAATTGACAGTTGTTTCAATAGTATTTTAATCCCTGAGTTGGAGCACAGTGGGCTAAAAGCCTCTTTTGTTCTTTTTCTTCCCTGTATGCTATGGGAGCCTGAGAGCTTTTAAGCTATAAGTAGGCTTCTTAGCTTAATCACTGACTCCTGACCAAGAGCTAAAGCAGATGGGGCAGAGATAATCCAGTGGTTATGCAAAGAGAGTTTCACAGCCCCACCGCTAGGCCATTGAGGTATAGACCTTCTCCTGAGTTTCCTCATTAGTTCTCTGTCCCACAGGGCCTCCCTGACACTGATCCATATTCTGAGGGCAGTAGCAATGGAGGCTCAGAGTTGCATTTGGTGAGTCTCAGGGGAGTCCTCTCCTCCCTTCAGCCGTCCCCTTGTTGGTGAAACAGACTGGAGGTGGTGTCTCAACAGGTAAACTGCCGGACTTTTAAACAGCTACTTAATCTCTCCCTAGGCTCCTCTCTGTCCATGAGGCACACGTGTTTGCACTCACTGGTGATTTGGTGGGTTCCTGAAGTCGTTGCAGTCCCATCCGGTTGCAGTCCGAGGTGGTCTCCTTTGGTATTCCTACTTGACCCAGGAGAGGAGAGAAACACAGGAGAGGAGAGAAACACAGCTGCTGTTGCTCCATAACCTCCCATGAATGAATGGATTAATGAGATTCAAACAAATGAATTCAACTCAGGTGAGAATGCTCTCCCCCACTGGTTGAATCCTGGCCACGACTGTACAGCTTCAGTGACATCACAGCCTCTATTCATCATGGTGGCTGTGGCTTATGCAAAAAAGTCTTGGGAGGCGAGTATTAGATCTATGCAGTGTTTTGTTCATCATAATGGAAGCACCATGGGAGATAAGACTTCTGAGTAGGTTTCAAAGATATTGGGAAAGAAGCATTAGATTTGTTTTCATCTGATTTAATCAAACAGAATATACTTGTAATTTTAAATGTTATCATTTAAACTCTCCTGCACAAGAAAGAATCGCTTTGCTATACAAATATGAAACCATGGTCTCTAACCTCGTGAAACAATAATTAAATCAATTATTTTGACAATCAAATATCCTTAGGAATGCAACTGTTTCATTCAAGCCAAATAGGGGGAGCAGTTCTCCACAGTCACCAGGTAGTCTTTCCTAAGCTCTTGGAAATCTTGGAAATGATTCTCTTGTAAAGTAACATTCATTCATTCATAAAGAAATGAAGTCATTTACATTTGTTAAGTATTGTGAGCATAAGCTTGAGAATTTACAAGAAATGAACGCAGACATTGAATATCATCATAAAAATTCTTATTGATTTATTTATTGGCTAGAGACAGAAAATTACAATAGGGGAAGGGGGGAAATAGAGAGGGAGAGAGACACCTGCAGCCCTGCTTCACTGTTCATGAAGCTTTCTTCATGCAGGTGGGGAGCAGGGGCTTGAACCCAGGTCTTTGTTCATTCATTATAGCATGGGTCTCTCCCAGGTGTGCCACCACCTGGCCCCAAGTATATTTATTTATTTTTAATTTTTATTACATTTATTTATTTATTGGATAGAGACAGCCAGAAATTGAAAGGAATGGAGATACAGAGAGGGAGACAGAGAGATATCTGCAGCCCTGCTTCACCACTCACAAAGCCTCCCCCTGCAGGTGGGGACTGAGGGCTTAAACTTGGGTCTTTACACACTAGATGTACTCAACTAGGTGCATCACCACCCAGCCCCTATTTATTTATTCTAAATAGAAAGAGAAAGAGGCGGTACAGAGCACTGTTCAACTTTGGCTTATAATGATGCACGCGATTGAACCTAGGATCTCAGAGCCTCGGGCATGAAAGTCTTTTGCATAACCACTGTGCCATCTCCCTTGACCCACCATTAAATTTTTAATTATCAAATGATAGAGAGTTCTAGCATAGCCAATTAGATTTCAAGCGAACAAGTCATTATATAGTATACGCATAATCCAGGTAATGCTTTCAGTATTGTAGGGGTTATTCTTGTACTTCAAAAAAAAGTCATCATTTATCTTAAATTTAAATCTAGTGGGTCAGGAGCCATGAAATACATAGAGGAAAACATCAACAAAACACTATATGCTGCCTCTTCATCAAACAAGGAAACAAAAGCAAAAATAAGCCAATGGGACTGCATCAAGCTGAAAAGCTTCTGCACAGTAAAAGGAACCATCATCAGGACAGAAAGATACCCTACTGAGTGGGAAAAGATATTTATTTATTTTAATTTTTATATTTTCTTACTTATATTTCCTTTTGTTGCCCTTGTTTTTTTATTGAAGTTGTAGTTGTCGTTGTTATTATTGATATTGTAGTCATTGGATAGGATAGAGAGAAATGGAGAGAGGAGGGAAAGACAGAGAGAGAGAAAGACACCGCAGACCTGCTTCACCACCTTGAAGTGACCCCCCTGCAGGTGGGGAGCTGGGAGCTCGAACCTGAATCCTTATGCTGATCCTTGCTTTGTGTCATATGCGCTTAACCCACTGCACTACTGCCCAACTCCCGGGAAAAGATATTTATATGTGCTATGTCAGATGATGGGCTAATAATCAAAACATTAAGAACTTACAAAATGCAATCACAGAAAAACAATCTCATTAAAATATTGATAAAGAATCTAAACAGATTCCTCACCCCCAAAAAGGTATTCAGATGACCAACAGGCATATCAAAGAAAAAATAAAATACTCAAAGTCACTGATTATCAGAGAAGTGCAAATCACAGCAACAGTGAGATTCTATCTCATCCCTGTGAGAATAGTATAAATCAAAGCTGATGTAAGTGAGATCAGCCAGAAAGAGAAGGATGAATATGGGATGATCCCACTCACAGGCATAAGTTGAAAAGTAAGAACAAAGGGAAAGCACAAAGCAGAACTTGGACTGGAGTTGGCTTGTTGCACCAAAGTGAAGGACTCTGGGGTGAGGGGCAGGGCAGAGTTCAGGTCCTGAGACATGACGATGGAGGAGGACCTAGGTGGGGGGTTAGAGTGTTATGCAGAAAACAGAAATGTTACACATGTACCAACTACTGTATTTTATTGTTGACGGTAAGCCACTAATACTCCAATAAAGAAATAAAAATTTAAATTAAAAAAGGGTAAATAAGAGCTAGAACTGATAGACTTCTATAAAAATAAATAAATAAATATAAAATAATGGTAACAAGGAGTACTGGCAAGGATGTAGAAAATGGGAAAGATTTTTACACTGTTTGTAGGGATGGGAATTTTTCCAAACCCTGTGGGAAACAGTAATGAGATTTCTGAGACCACTGGAAATGGGGCTCTCAGAAGATCCAGTAATTTGTCACCTTGGTATGTATCCAAAAAAAAAAAAAAAAACAAAGACACTTATCTGAAAAATATCTGTGCATGTCTACATTCATGGCAGCTTTATTTATATTTGTAATTTGGAAACAACCCATGTGTTCAGTGACAAGTGAGTAGTTAAGGAAGTTGCAGTATGGAATACACAGTGGAATATTACTCAGCTATGAGAAACGATGAAATCTTAATTTTTCCTTCAAGGTTCACAATAAGAATCTTGTTTATATGAAGAATGTTAAGAATTCATGCTAAGAATCTAAGAAAGACTCACATTAAGTAAAATAAGTCAGAGAAGGTTGAATACTAGGTAACCTCAAACATAGGTGGAACATCAGACAATAAATACAAGAGAGACAACTTGTGAGATCATGACAGACTGTGGCTTTTCACAGAAGAAGGAAGCGGGGGTGCTGGGGACCCAGTACCCTGTAGTGGAAGAGAATGGCAGCTGAGCAGAAGTGAGGTGTGGTAACACCAGGGTTGGGGAGATGTGGCAACAATAATCTGAATCAACATTTCTTCCATAAAGTGATTTTCTTAATGAAAATCATTAATTTCTTAATGAAAAATCATTAATTAATGAAAAATCATTAATTTCTTAATGAAAAATCAAATCAGTCAATGTATTTCATATGCTATCAACCCTACCCCAAGGATTTATTTGTTTGAAATAAGAAGGAATGAAGACTGAAAAGGTGAATTGAGATTTCAAATAGGTTCAATATTTAAATGAAAAATAGAGAAAATTTGAGAGAATTACTTTATAACATTGAGTGCTGAAAGCCTTAACATAAAATCGCAAGTCATGGAAAGGAAAAAAGAATATATCAGATTCCATCCACAAAACTCAAAAAAAAAAAAAAAAAAACTTATCCTTGGGAAAAAATAAAACAAGTGAATATGAATGCAATTAAAGAAAAATATTTGTAAATTAAGACATAGGTTAAATGTTAATTTCTCACTTATACAAAGAACACATAGGAAGGGTAAAAGAAAGAATATGCATCTAGTATAAAAGACTAGAAAAAGGGACCAGGTGGTGGCACATCTGGTTGAGCACACACACTACAATGCACAGGGACCCAGGTTCAAGCCCCTGCTCCCCATCCACAGGAGGAAAATTTCATGAGCGCTAAAGCAGTGTTGCAGGTTCTCTCTCACTCTCCCTCCCACTCTCTGTCTCTCTCCCCTTCCCTCTTGGTTTCTCACTGTCTCTGTCCAAAAAATGAGTAAGTAAAATATAATATTTTAAAAGTTCACAAAAATATAAATAGATAATTCACAAGTAAAAATAGATATGACTCTTAAATTAATATAAAAACAGACACCTGACTTCATTCTTAGTAATAAAAATGCAACTTAAAACTCGATAAACTTGGGCAGGGTTGATAATGTATTGTGCACACTGTATAAATATAGCACTTCCATATGTTGTCAATAGGAGTCTGAACTGATAACTTCCTTATGCAGACTTATCTGGCAGTAGCTTTTAAATGCCCGACAATTCTATTTCTAGGAAATTGATTCTGCAGATATATATATGCAGGTTACAAAATTATTACCTACTACATAGTGGTTATAGAAAAAAGCTTAAATGTTAATCCACAAGAAACTTAATAAATTATAGCTCATTCACAAAACAGAATATTATACAGCTGTAAAAATTGGGTTAAGAAGCAACATATTGGTATGGAAAACTATAAATTATACTTATGAAAGGTAATATGTATAGAGTATTTTCCTATTTTAGAAAAAGTAAACAAATATATATATTCCCATTGGCTTCTATTTACTATTGTATCTATGACTATATAAGAAACCTTTAATAGTGGCTATCTATCAGAAGACTAGGAATGATTGAGGAGCATCAAAGGAAAACAGTCTTATAATGAATAAATTTTCAGGAGCCAGGCAGTGGTGCACCTGGTTAGGCACACACAAGCCAAGCCATCTTCAAAGCAGCTTCCCAAGCCATTCCTCGTGGGAGACGTGCTAACTATACGCCTTGTCTTGATGCTGAATGCGAGCAACTACTAAAACAGTATGATGAGTCGGGCGACCCAGATGTGGCTGACCATCTCATTGCCTCCCTGGATGCAGCACGCCAAGCCCGCTGGCAACAACTCACAGAAAGTCTGAACTTCACCCACTCAAGTAGGAAGGACGGAAGCTTCTTCACAGACTGGGTGCCGGTAGCCAACCCCCCTCCCCCGTCTCCCATCCTCCTGTATCTCCAAACTCAGTGGCCAGTCACCTAACTCAAGTTGGACGTGCTAAGATCGACCCAGTCTGGAAAAGAGAAATTTCCCATGACTGGTCATCCCACTTCCGGTTATCTTGTCCATCTCCAAAACTCTCTCCCTTTACACTGTCTGAACTGGAAGACGCTTTGAAGAGGGTTAAACCGGGAACAGCTGCTGGCTATGATAACATCACCCCAGAACTCATTCTTAACCTGGGTCCCGCGGCAAAGAAGTGGCTCGCTGCATTCCTGTCCCACATCTTGGAATCTGAGTCTATGCCCAAAGTTTGGCGTCGTGCGAAGATTATAGCGGTTTTGAAACCAAAGAAAGATCCAACACTGGCCGCCAGCTATAGACCAATTTCTCTCCTCTCCGTGTGTTACAAACTCCTTGAGAGGCTGCTTCTGTCACATATTTCTCATCTTACAGAGAAATTCCTATCACCCGCCCAAGCTGGTTTCCGCCCAGGAAGATCTACCTGCGAACAAGCCCTGGCCCTCTCAACTTACATTGAAAATGGATTCCAGAAGAATTTAAAGACGGTGCTGTCTTTGTTGATCTCACAGCAGCCTATGACACGGTCTGGCACCGTGGTCTCCTAGTCAAGATCTCAAGATGCCTGCCTCCATGGGTGGCCAACACTATATCGTTTCTTCTCCAAAACAGGAGATTCCGGGTGCATCTGGGTGACAAGTCTAGAAGATGGAGACTTGTCTCAAGTGGCCTCCCCCAGGGCTCTGTTCTGGCTCCTACGCTATTTAATATTTACATCAATGACCTCCCAGAAACTTCTTCAAGGAAGTTCATCTACGCCGATGACATCTGCTGTGCAACTCAGGCATCCAAGTTTGACATCCTCGAGGAAACACTCATGAAAAGACATGTCTCTGATATCTGATTACTGTAAAAAATGGCGACTAATCCCTAGCACTGCAAAAACGGTATCATCTGTTTTCCATCTACACCATGCCTCGGCCTCGCGTGAGCTTAATGTACAGCTTGGCGATACGAGAATCCGGCATGAAGCCCAGCCAGTCTATCTTGGCGTTACTCTCGATCGCACTCTGTCATTTCACAAACATCTCATAAAAACTGCAGCAAAAGTGGGCGCGAGGAATAACATCATTGCAAGACTGGCCAGCTCCTCATGGGGCGCGAGCGCTTCCACACTACGATCATCATCTCTGGCATTATGCTATTCCACTGCAGAATACTGTGCCCCAGTATGGTTCCGTAGCCCCCATGTCCACTTGGTCGATTCCAAATTATACTCCTCCATGAGGATAATTTCTGGAACCATCCGTTCCACCCCGGTCCCATGGCTGCCAGTTCTTAGCAACATCGCCCCGCCAGATATTCGTTGGGATGCGGCATCATCTAAGTTCATTTCCCACGTCTACGCTCGACCGGACCTACCAATATACGCGGATATCTTCGCCCACCCTGTCCAACGCTTGACATCTCGTCACCCAATCTGGTCCCCTACGCCTACACTGAACTTCTCTGTTCCAGTCTCTTGGAAACAGAGTTGGCAGTCAGCTGAGGTAAAGAACAAACACCTCATCACAGACCCCTGCAAGCGTCAACCCGGCTTTGACCTAGCACGTTATGATTGGGCCCTCCTCAATCGCTATCGAACAGGCCATGGCCGGTGCACTGCTATGTTCCATCGCTGGGGAGCCAGAGATGACCCGAATTGCCCCTGCGGCTCCAGACAGACTATGACCCACATAGTCAACGACTGCCACCTCTCCAGATTCAAAGGAGGTCTCAAAACTTTACATCAGGCTCAACCTGACGCTGTTGACTGGCTACGGAAGAAGGGCAAACGCTAGAAGAAGAAGGCACACATATTACAGCGCACAAAGACCCAGGTTCAAGCCCCTGATGCCCACCTTCAGGGGAAGAACTTTCCAAGTGGTGAAGCAGGGCTACAGGTGTCTCTCTGTCTCTATCCAATAATAAATAAAAATATAATTTAAAATGAATAATCTTTCATATGTTTTATATTTAAGGCATGTTAATTTATTCCCAAGTCAAAAATTAAATAGTTATCAAAAATAAATACAATTTTCTTGATATGGATGTCATTCAAATAAGAGGGATTAATTTTTTAGGGTCATATTAATTTTTTGAAACCCTTAGCCCTCCTTACTTATTCTGATGAAAAATGCTCTCATTATTATCACCCTCAGAAGATAGTAGAAAAGATAGCACACACTCTCAGAGAAAGTATGATCCTTCTGCTGCGTGTAGGAGGAAAACTCCAACATGAACTTTAAAGGGTGAGAACTCAGAGCAAGAAGAGAAATCCAGGAGCATTACCCACAAGGAAACCTGGTAAGCAAGGGTTAGCAACAAGAACAGCAGTGTCATACTCAGACCTGTGAGCAGCCTTGGTGCTTTCACACAAAGTTACTGAAGAGGAGGAATAGAAGATAAAAATTAATGGGAAAGTAAATCAAAATCTGTAGCAGGATAGCTGGCTGGTGGCTCACCCAATGGAGTGCATGCATGCTACCATACACAAAGACCTAAGTCCACGCCCTTGGCCCCCATCTGCAGGGGAGGAGCTTCACAAGCAGTGGAGTGGTGCTGCAGGTATCTCTTCTGCTCTCCCTCTCTACTTCTGTCTGCCTGTTACATCTGGGGGGGGGGGAGCGGAGAGGAAAAAAGGTAAGGAAGGAAGAAAAGAAGAAAAGGAAGGGTAGGCTGAATGGGGGAAAAAGAAAGACAGGAGGAAGGAAGGGAAGATGAAATGAAGGAGAGGGACAAAGGGTGTGGAAGAGAGAGGTAGGGAAGGAGAGAGGAAGAGGAGAGAGAGAGAGAGAGAGAGAGAGGCGCACTGGGAATAGTGGAATTGTACAAACACCATCCCCCAGTGATAACCCTGGCAGCAAGAAAAAAAAAAAAACTCCATAGCAGATACTGGGACAAAATGCTATCTTCTCTTGTTCGTGTTTCTTTGTTTTTAACAGAGCACTGATGTTTGGCTGAGTATATTAATGTGTAAAATTAAAAACCACATTTTCCTCAGACTCTCTTGCAACTCAATCTAAAGAACAAATCAGATTTTGGCAAAGTGTGAGAGAAAATCTTCTGTGAGATACTAAGTATCCTTAAAATGGGGAGACAGGACTGCCCCCAAGATATAGACCCACAGATAGGAGATTAGGGCCTGCAAGGAAGTATTTTAACATAGATTCAGGGGACCAGATGAGAAAAGATGAAGAAATAGCTATTTTCCTTTACCCAAACTAAAAATGCCAGTTGGAAGTCTTATGGAGAACAGAGTTTCAGTTATAAGACAAAACAATTATTTTTCAGAGAATTTAGTGAAACCCCGGAGTACAGACAGTGATTTTTCCTTTGGGTGTGTGTGTGTGTGTGTGTGTGTGTGTGTGTGTGTGTGTGTGTGTGTGTGTGTGTGTGTGTGTGTGTCAAAGGCTAATACATGGGGAAAGAAGAGTGTTCGCCTAAATACTGGGTTGAGGCAGTGTGGCTCTAGTGGAATGAGAGAAGAGGTGAGTGTGGATTTCACAGGCTTCCAGTCTTGAAATGTACTGGGAAAGAAACATCCTCCAGAAGATGAGCAGAAAATGAAGAGCCACTCTTATTTGGCTTCACAAAATTTGGCTCTGACAGCAGGGGCATGATAAAAGAGGTTGAGAGCTGAAGAACTGTATCGAATTAGTCATCGTGTCTTGGAAACCCCCATGAAGTAACTGGGAAGCCACTGAGTAACACCAGAAGACTCGGAGCAAAGGGTCTGAAGACTTTGTTATGCAGGAAGGCATAAAATTAGCCCCTGGAAATGTGTGTTATTGCTATTAGTGTCAACTGACTTCCTCAGAGGTTATTATTACTTAGTCACACTGCATAAATGTTAGTGTTCTTAAGATAAGAGCTCCCACTAAAGCGACAAAGAATAACCGAAGCTAGACAAAGCAAGGGGCTGGAACCCACTCACTGGTGCTGAGATCCCCACCCTGCATATCTGAGGGTGGTGGGTGATCAGGGTGACTAGAAGGGGTGAGTGACTAGTACTGGTGGCCTGAGAAAGTTGTACAGCAAGGAAAGGGCCCTGGGCACCATCCAAAACCTGCAGTGAGTATGAATTAGTCCAATACCTGTGGAGAGCAGGCTGGAGAACTCTCAGAAGGCTAGAAACGGACCTACCCTTGACCCAGCAATTCCTCTCCTGGGGATATATCCTTAAGGAATGAAGCATGCCCATCCAAACATATCTGTGTGTACCTATGTTGGTAGCAACACTATTTATAATAGCCCAAATTTGGAAGCAACCTAGAAATATAACAACAGACTAGTGGCTAAGAAAGTTGTGGTATATATACACACTGGGATAGTACTCCGATATTGAGAGTAATAAAGTCAGGAGCCAGGCAGTAATGCATCTAGCTAAGGACACACATTACCATGCATGAGGAACTGGATCCCAGCCCCCGCTTTCTACCTGCAGTTAACAGGTGTCTATCTTTTTATTATTATTATTATTATTATTATATTTATAAAAATGAAACACTGACAAAACCATAGGATAAGAGGGGTACAACTCCCACCGCCAGAACTCTGTATCCCATCCCCTCCCCTGATAGCTTTCCTATTCTTTAACCCTCTGGGAGTGTGGACCCAAGATCATTGTGGAATGCAGAAGGTAGAAGGTCTGGCTTCTGAACATGGGCATTGACAGGTCGATCCATACTCCCAGCCTGCCTGTCTCTTTTCCTAGTGAGGCAGGGCTCTGAGGAATGGTAGCTCCAGAACACATTGGTGGGGGTGTCTATCCAGGGAATTCTGGTTGGCATCATGTTAGCATCTGGAACCTGGTGGCAGAAAGGAGAGTTAACATATAAAGCCAAACAAACAGTTGACTAATCATGAACCTAAAGACTGGAATAGTGGAGATGAAGAGTTGGGGGTCCTCCATTTTGTAGATAGCTAGTAGGCATATTTTAGTTATATTCCAACGGACCTGTGACTATCCTACTATCTTTCTATCTCCACTCCCCCTCTCAATTTCTATCTGTCGTATGAAATTTTTAAAAAGTAAACATGGTTGCCAGGAGTGGTGGATTTATTGTGTAAGCACTGAGCTCCAGCAATAATCCTGGCGATAATGGGGGAAAAAGAATAATGAATTCACCTTCTCCACCTTAGTTTAGATGGAGCTTGAAGGAATCGTGTTAAGTGAGATAAGCCAAAAAGAGAAGAATGAATAGGAATGATCTCACTCTTGGGTAGAACTTATGAAACAAGAACAGAGAGGGGAAACATGAAGTAAAGCTTGGACTGGTTTGGTGTATTGCACCAAAGCAAAGGACTCTGGGGATGGAGAGCAGGGATGGGAGTGGGGGAAGAGGGCTTTGAGATCCTAGGACATATAGAAAAAGTCCTATGTGGGGGAGTGAGAGTGTTTTGCTGACACCTACAGTGACAAAATGAGAAACTGTATCCATGTGCCAACAACTGTACTGTAAACCACTAACTTCCCAATAGAAGGAAGGAAGGAAGGAGGGAAGGAAGGAAGGAAGGAAGGAAGGAAGGAAGGAAGGAAGGAAGGAAGGAAGGAAGGAACCCACAGCACTGAGTAAGGTCAGCTCTCAGGAGTTGCACAGGCATTTTGAGACCTCACAGAAGATGAGAATGGACCTCAACCTTAAGAAATGGTTATCTATAGGCCAATGGGTTCCAAGCCATCGACAGTCTATAGAACAGGAATAACTGGATGTTTCCAGAGCCATGCCCACACTCTGATAAGTCTGAGTCACACCTTCCCTCTGTCCCCAAACAGGAAGGAATGGAGGGCACTTCTCTTTGGTCTAGTTTGTCAAAGCTGCTGAGGAAACCATGAGCACTCCAGTCTGCCTGGAGGTTAACTCAAGGAAACCTGCTACTTCGTTTCAGAGAACTGAGAGTTGTTTCTTATTTGTTTCTTGTGCAAGTTGTAGTCATGGTCATAAACTCAAATGTTTTGCTTTTTTGTGAAGGCTGGTGTTAGAAAGTTGCAAAAGACTTTCCATGCCTTGAAACTTGGGACAAAGGACCCAAGTTCATTCCCCAGCACCACCATGATCCAGAGCTAAGTAGTGCTCTGGTTTAAAAAAAAAAAAAAAATCTTGTAAATTTAGCTAAAAAAAAAATTGACTTGACCATTTCAGACTTCCTCTAGAAGAATTTAATATACAAAAGCCCACAGTATTACCACTTGGGTAGAAGAATGGGAGAAAGCAAAATCTCTGTAATTCTTCATAAGGTTGAAATGAACTAAACTAGATTAATCATGAAATCTCTTTTAATCACTCTCACCCTGACATTTTCCATATTCAGACTCAACCCTGTGATTAACTAAGGAAATCTGTGCTTTGGCAACATGCAGACATATACAGCCGATTGTTTTAGAGTGATTCTAGAAAATCTCTTAGATATATAAACAATCAGAGTTTTTTCTTTTTTCTTTCAAAGAACTCTTGTCAATCACCCAATTAGAACCTAGTTATCAGCAGGGCCTGGGGGACACACCTCATGTACCATTTGGTTTGTCCTACTGAATGGTCACTTAGGCCATTTGTCCCTTAATTTATTTAACAAAAACTAATTGAGCATGTAGTATGTACTCAGCCTTATACTTGCTAAGTAAGTTATGAATATAAATAATATAGGCAGGAATCTCATCCTCTCTGAGTTTAAAGTCTAGCTAGGGAGACCAACCAGAAGTGGGTCAGGGAGGATAACCCAGTCATACTGCTTCAGACTTGCATGCCTGAGACTCCAGAAGTCCCAGGTTCAATCCCCACATCAGAGCCAGAGTTGAGCAATGCCCTGCTCTATCCTTCTCTCTTTCTCTCATAAACAAATCTTTAAAATAGAAATGATTCTAATAGCTTCCCCTCCCCCCAGAGCATTGCTCAGTTATAGCTATGGAGGTGGTGGAGCCTGAACCTGGGACCTTAGACCCTCAAGTACGAAAGTTTTTTGCAAAGCCATATATTGTATCCCCAGTTAAGTAATCGCTATTCTTTTTGTATTTGATTGTTTAACTTTCAGGAGCAAACTAATATATTACAGTACAGTTGTGACACATGGATACAATTTTTCATCTCCTTGTGATAAGTGTCTGCAAAACACTCTCACTACAACTAAGGTCCTTTTCCACCATCATGCACCAGGACCCCAAAGCCTCCCAAGACCCCTCTCTTCCCCAGAGTCCTTTCCTTTGGTGCAACACAACACACCCAGTCCATGTTTCACTTTGTGTTTCTGTTGTCTCCTAAGTTCCATCTATGAGTGAGATCATCTGGTATTTAGAGACTTCTCTTCTCAGAGCTCTAGAAATAGAGCTGTCCTATGACCTGGAAGTTCCTCTGCTGGAAGGGGAAAATACATCCAAAGGAAACAAATGAGTACATGCAAGCTATTCCCCATGGGGTGCCAACTCTAGGGTGATCACAGTGCTGGGCATTTATGATGTTTCACTCATTTTAATACTTAAAGTAACTCCAAAGAACTGGAACCATAATGTAAACTGAAGCTGAACAGATGAGAAGACAAGCAAAGAATGAGGAAAGTTAACTGCCTCTAAGTTGAGAAACGGCCTGAAAGAGGACAGAAGGTGACAAACCAGTGTGACTGCTGCCTCAGGTTCACAGAGGGGTAAAAGGCTGAACACTACATTTAAATCCTAACTCCCAGACTAAGGAGGCTTGAGCATGTATTGTAATAAAATTGGCATGAGTCACATCTGATCCTTTCTCCTGCTTTTATCTACTACTCAGTGATTGTAGGCCAAATCTGTAGTGTTAGCACAGGATAGCAAGCAGTCCCTGGAATATTATCCAGCTGGAGAAAAACAAAGCTGGGACCCCCAGCTATTTTGAATATGAGCACATCATGTTACAGCTCCCATCAAGTACCTACTTGGTACCTACCAAGTACCAAGTCAAGTGCTGGAAATGAAATGAGCAAGTCACAGGCATGGCATGTAAGTGAAAGCTGATGGTGCAGCAGGAAAGGAAGACTGCTAAAAGAACTCTGACAGTTTAATGATGTAGGGGCCTTGGTCTCGGAAGAATGGAACATTGTAAGTGCAGTGGGCAGGAGCTTTTGACTTTGTGTATTGGAACCCAAGACCTGACATTTTGGGAGGAAATGCTTCTAAGACCTAAAGCACCAGCAAGAGTTAGTTACTTCGGGGAAAGGAAAGGAAAGGAAAGGAAAGGAAAGGAAAGGAAAGGAAAGGAAGGGAAGGGAAGGGAAGGGAAGGGAAGGGAAGGGAAGGGAAGGGAAGGGAAGGGAAGGGAAGGGAAGGGAAGGGAAGGGAAGGGAAGGGAAGGGAAGGGAAGGGAAGGGAAAGGAAAGGAAAGGAAAGGAAAGGAAAGGAAAGGAAAGGAAAGGAAAGGAAAGGAAAGGAAAGGAAAGGAAAGGAAAGGAAAGGAAAGGAAAATGATGTGCCGAGATCATAGAAGGGCGCTAGAGACTGGTGCACCTGGCTGAGCACACACATTACCATGTGCTCGGATCTGAGTTCAAGGCCTTGGTCTCCACCTGCAAGGAGGAAGCTTGACAAGCAGTGCTGCTGTGCTGCAGGTTTAGCTCTGTCTCTTTCCCTCTCTATCTACCTCTTCCTTCTCAATTTCTCTCTGTCCTATCAGATACATTTTTGTTCATTCTTGGGTGGGAGCAATACTAGAAGGTGGACAAATCATAATTTGGGGTACAGAAAAAGCTAGAGCTTCCTGATTAGGTGCATAAGGGAAGGCGTTGGTGCTATTCCCTTTCTGTGGAATGCCTGTCTTTCTTTTTCTCTGTGAGCCATGTGTTTTTCACCCAACAGTCTTAAGATATGAGTGGAAAGTTAAAAAAAAATAATGGTACCTAATTGCAACTCCCATGGATATAGAAATAAGGCACAAGCGAAAACAGGAGGAAATGACTGAGGAAAAAAGATTGAAGAAGAATGGGCAGGAAAAGCACCCGAGGGTCCCGCTGCCCCAGGAACAGCAACACCCACGTGCGCTTTTGAGAGCAACACCCACGTACGCTTTTGAGAGAGCACTTTGAATAAGAATTGGGAGGCACTGAGCATCTGAAGTGTGTTCTGGACATTTTCACTTGTGGGTTCTTTTTTTATTTTTAATTGGGGAATTAATGGTTTACAGTAAATACAGTTGTTGATACATGTGTAAAATTTCTCAGCTTTATGCAAAAGACTCTCAACCCCAGCCTAGAAGCCTCAGTTTTCCTTGACCTCATGCACCAGCACCTGAACCATCCCCACAAGTCCTTTACTTTGGTGTGGTACACCAAACCCAGTTAATATTCGGCTTTCTGTTTTTATTTCTGTTTTTATTCTTGCTGTTTTTATTTCTCAATTTGTGTCCATAAATGGGGTCATTGCATATTCATCCTTCTATTTCTGGCTTATCTCACTTAATGTGATTCCTTCGAGCTTCATCCAAGATGAGATAAATAAGGTGAATGCATCATTTCTAATAGCTGAGTAGTACCCCACCACAGCTTTCTTAGTCATTCCTCAGTTGTTGGACACCAAGGCTACTTCCAAGTTTGGGCTATTACTGGGTGTTTCTTAATCCTCACAAAAGTCATACTGTTTGGGTACTGTAGTGCTAGTTAGAGAAAACTAATGTTTTGGAAGACTCAGCAAGTAGCCATGTTTACATAATTTGGCAGATGGCACGGACATTCACATCTAGATCTACTATAAAACCCCTGCCTTTCTAGTCATTCACCTTCCTTGCTTCCTGGGCTGTAAGTCAGTCTTGCTCACTTTAACTTTTGGTTGATTTAACATGTGGAATATTTAAATGCTTCCTGTGGTCCTCTGTGGATTAGGACAGGCAATTTGGGATTGCCATTCCCACTCAGGGTGAGAATATTGAAGAAAGCATATTTGTGTGTGTGTGTGTGTGTGTGTGTGTGTGTGTGTGTGTGTGTGTGTGTGTGTTTTATCCATGGAGATGAGGTTGAGGTAAAGTGGGGGGGGGGGTGCGGGTAGGGGCGTTTCACCCACTGCATGCAGCAGGTAACCTAGAGGTCTCTGAAAGACCTCACAAGGTGAAACCTCCGGCTTGTCAGAACACCTCCCTGTGCCATCACAAGGCCAACTTTCAAAAGAGGAGGGGAATCATATTTTCTTAGTTTCATCACATTAACTTGCATGATGACTAATCTCTCTGTACAAAATCACCGTGTGTATTCGAAGAGTAACCTTATTCCACATTCAAGATCAGACTTAAAGGCAGACTAGGATCTCAGAGTTAAAATTTTGTTAGCCTCCTCCCCCCCTAAACAAACCCACCCTGAGGTGCTTCAGAAAGAATGGGGGGCTGGAAATTAGAAAGTCTGGATTCTCATCTTTACTCTAAATTTAGACGTGCCATCTTAGAGACTCAGCATCTTCACATCTCAAATGGAAACTAATCCTGGCCCTCAAAGAATTGCCCTAAGAAAGACAACATGTAGAAAAGTGGGAGCAGAGGAAACTTGTAGCAGCTATGTGAGTGATGGTGGTGGCAGAAGACCTGGTTAAAGTTCACCAACCGGAAATGTTGGCCAGCAAATTACTCGGTCTTGTCAATGTGAATGACTCAACTCTCAATGTTGTTCACTTTTATTTGTTTGTTTATGAAGGGATGGGATAGACCAAAGCTGTATCATATGCCCTGTTGAGGACTGAACCTAGGTCCTCATGTACAAAAGTCTTGCACTCTACCTGCTAAGCCAACTAACTTGCCACTCCACTTTTTTTTTTTTTTTCAACTTTAAAGCTTATTTCATGTTTTTGGTGCCAAAGAGTAAATCCAAACAGTGTTTATCGCTTTCTCAGGTCCAGATAGCAACATTATGGGGAGCTCACAGTTACTAGTTGTTACTAATGAGGCCACTGGACACAGGACCTATTCTGACTGATAAGCACAGACAGAAATCATGAGAGCTTCAAGTGGAGGATCCTGAGCGTGAAGCAACACAGGCTGCTCAATCCTTACACAGAATGTCTTCAACCCCCAAGGAGCGGCAAGAAGAAACCAGCCGCACACTCTTGCTGGTGACCCTGCTGCCCAGGTACGTGTCTCATTCATCTGAGAGACTCCTTCATTGGAAAGTCAGGTTGATCTGAAAAGACTATGGAAAATAAAAATAAAAAAAAAACCTCTCATGCAATCACCGTTGAAGACTTTAGCAGCCTCTCTTTCTTTTTCAGTTGAAAACGCTAACCCCTGCCTGTCTCAGTTCTATAATTTTCACAGTGGACCCTGAGAAGCAGCAAATAAAACGCTGAGATCTTAAGCTGAATTTTATTTTTTTAGAATTGGTTTGCTTTCCAAAACCAATGAGAGCAATAGAAAGGGTGGGAGGAGGAGACAAAATTGGCCTGGAGTGGATGGGAATATATGTTGAGTCCACTTCTATGGAATTATTCCATAATGGAACTTTTTGTAAGATCTTTAGATTATGCAATTCACTAAAAAGTAACAATTCCTTACGCCGGTCCTTGCACCACCCGACTCCCAAAACAGAGACTTATCCCTCTTTCCACTGTTAGAGGTCATCTCTATCAGGAACAACAAAATAGACACCTTTGTGGGCCCCACATAGGACCTTGCCCTCAACTTGGATCAACAATGGTAGAGAATGTTCCATCCTCCGAAGGGAGGATGGACAATATACTCTATGATACACCTGAGGAAAATGGGTCCTGAAATTGGAGCAGTTTCGAACGTTCCTATTCATGACCACAGAATGTGAGATCAGATCTACAGGGATGCAGAGGTCACATAGGCTCCTAAACTGAATATGGGCCCCTGACCAAATCAACTGAATAGGGTTTACAGTCAACAATATTGATACCCCTTCCCCATATTAAGGAGCTACTCTCTTCCCTGATTCAGCTTTCTGTCTCTTTTCCAGTCATGACATCATCTCCCCAGACAATAACTTGGATCCACCTGCATATCAGATTTCAGGCTCAGGGAAAAACAAAAAACAAACAAACAAAAAAAAAAACTAGTATAGCCACAGGCCCTTTGGAATATAACTAAAATATGCCTACTAGTCATCTACAGAACAGAGACCCTCCCCAACACTTCATCTGTACTATTCCAGCCTTTAGGTCCATGATTGGTCAACAATTTGTTTGGCTTTGTATGTTAACTCTCTTTTCAGCCACCAGGTTCCAGGTGCTAGCATGATGCCGACCAGACTTCCCTGGACAGACAATCCCACCAATGTGTCCTGGAGCTCACATTCCCCAGAACCCCACCCCACTAGGGAAAAAGAGAGACAGGCTATGATTATGGATCGACCTGTCAACACTCATGTTCAGTGAGAAGGCAATCACAGAAGCCAGACCTTCAGCCTTCTGCATCCCACAATGACCTTGGGTCCATACTCCCAGAGGGTTAAAGAATAGGAAAGCTATCAGGGGATGGGATGGGATACAGAGATCTGGTGGTGGGAATTGTGTGGAGTTGTATCCCTCTTATCCTATGGTTTTGTTAATGTCTCCATTTTTAAATAAATAAAAAAATAAAAAGTAACAATTCCAAGTCAAAAGACTTTATTGGTCAAAGCAACCAAAATAGTTGTTTAAGACACACACTCCTACACAGGCACACATGCACACACACACACACACACACACACACACACACACACACACACACACAAGGCATATAGGGAGTTGGGCTGTAGCGCAGCTGGTTAAGCGCAGGTGGCACTAAGCTCAAGGACCGGCGTCAGGATCCCGGTTCGAACCCCCGGCTCTCCACCTGCAAGCAGGTCCCTTCACAGGCGGTGAAGCAGGTCTGCAGGTGTCTGTCTTTCTCTCCCCCTCTCTGTCTTCCCCTCCTCTCTCCATTTCTCTCTGTCCTATCCAACAACAACGACATCAATAATAACTACAACAATAAAACAACAAGGGCAACAAAAGGGAATAAATAAATAAAATAAAATAAATTTTTAAAAAGGCATACTGTTTTCTGAAGCGTGATATTTTCTGTCTGAGCCTTTTCTTCTTACTTGGCAGCCCTGTTATGTACAGGATCTCTACAGGAATGCAGAAAAACCACCTGAGGGAGAAAATTACTAATCACTAAAAATTACTAATCACTCTCTCACACTAAACAAATCCCACTGGGCGGTTTTTAGTTACACATTGGGATATGGGTTCTTTTTTTTTTTTTATCCTCCCTCTGAGGTTAATGATACAAAGGCATACAAAATGAAAAAAGGGAAGCATGTCACATCTTAATATGCATTAGTGGGGATATTTTTACACGATAGCATCTAGGTCTCAGTCCAAAATAAAGGCAAAGTAGACTGAAAGTCTCTAAGGCCCACCACTGGGTTTCTCAAAAAGAAAAGGAGTTGGAGAAAGAATTATACTTCCCACTGCTCAGCAATGAGTGCAGTGCCTATCACCCCCTATCATTTACTCCAACATTCTGTGACCTTATTTTCACATGATATTCAGTTCACAAGCTGATTGGTGGCTGTCATATATTATTTCATTAAACAGACTACTGTGTTGTTTGTGGCGCTCCCTACCAATTTCTATCCAATCTTCATACTGTCTATCTCATACTTTTTTATCTTCTACTTTTCTTTAGTGCACTGTAAATAGCTTAGACCCATGTCCCTACTTAGCTGATCAGTAGCGGGGCGTATCTACTTCAGTGGTCAAATTACAAATGAGGGAAATTAGGAGGAGCAGGGAAATGCAGAGTTTCTTTCATTTGAGTACCCTTGTTTTTTTTTTTTCCTCCTCTATTATTAGTGATTTTGCTGCTGATAAAATATAACAAAATGCACTATGGAAAAATATTTTTGTAAAAGGGTATAAAGTACAAAGTAAAAGACCTCCCCCAAGAGACCCCTTTTTTAATGACTGTCATATACACATTTCCTATATGGATATAAATATAGATATAAATATAAATATATCTACTCAGGTGGAATAATATTAAGCATATAGCTCAGTAATTTACTGTTTGCTTAGAAATAGATTCTAGATAACTCTCCAAAGCAATAAATATCAAGCTACATCTTCCTTTTGAACAGCTGTTAAGTAGTCATTCCACTCAGGGGTATACCATAGTGGACATGTGTTTTGTTCCCCATTTTTCACTTATATTAATGATGTTGAGATGAGCAAGCTTCTAAGTTGGTCATTGAATGTCTTTCTGATTTTTCTCCTTAGAACAATAATATCTAGAAAAGGATCACCTTTGTCAACAACCATGACCAGTTTAAATTTTGAAATACACAGGACCAATGGGAGGGATCCACCTGGGAAGGTACTTGTTTTGCCAGGTATGTGAGCCAGGTTCAAGTACAACCCCCACAGCACTAGAACAAGCTCCAGTGCTGTGATTTGCCGTGTGTGTGTGTGTGTGTGTGTGTCCACATATGGTTGAATACATACAGATACATAGTATATAGACATGTGGACATACATATGCACATGCATATGGTTTTCCTATTTAAATGAAAAGTTGGCCCAAAGCCCTAATAATGACAAAATAACTTGAAATATATTGACAAAATGACTTGCAGAAAAGTTTATCCAAAATATTCACATCCTCACAAATACTAGATATGACACATATTTGTGTCTTTGTCATAACAATAGATAATGACACTTATAATGCCACTTTCACCAGTCTTTCAGTGACTTTCCTAGTTAAATAATATTTTCACTATTCTATTCATATTGTCAGTAAATCTAATTTCCATGTTAAATTCCTCACATACCAGTTTACAGATTGAAACTACCCCTTGCTTATGCTGCCCCAACATCCATGTAACACAATATTACAGATTTGTTCTCATTTAATAGATGTAGACACAGAGTGCAGAAAAACAAAAACAAAAGGTTAAACAAAGGACTAACAGAATTTTAAAAGGTGGTGAGACACTTCACTCTAACACTACTTCTGATTTCTTTTTAGTTGTGTGTTTGATTACCTTATTAAGGAAGTGTTGATTTACAGAATCATTATAGAGTTATAGTTTCACTTTTTTTTTAACTGACAGACACTTGTGTTTCAAAATTCTTAACTCTAGGCTTGATTTCTCCTGCTGCACTAAGCCCCTGAAATAACCATAGCATCTGTATTCTGTATTCATTTCCAATGCCGTGTGCAGTGTAAAAACTGGAACAGATTACATTTGGGTTTGAGAAAAAAAGGATGAAGCAATTCAACACTGGTGAAAAATGAACTCCATCTCAGAGAAATCCACCTCTGATCCATGACTCTAATCGTGTGTGGCATTCACTGGGTGGAGGCCCTTGGTCTTTAAGCTATCATGATGTCAAGAAATAAAAAACAGGACACCTAGAAAAGGAAGCACCTCCAGGAGAGAAGCAGGGAGGTGGGTGTGTATGCGAGTACACGTGTACACATGTTAAAATCCCACTTCCCTGTGACATTTGGCTTCCCACTTATGTTCTGGCACTCAGAGTAATCAAGCAACATCTGCTAAAATCCCCTGTCAAAGGTGTTTCCTCCTCCATCCTGCCTCCCACCGCCACATCCCCTGCTTTGGCTCTCCCCGCCCCCACACACACCATCCCCTCCTAATTCAGAGACTTGTTGAGGCCTCCCAGTCACCACCTGTGTGGTAAAACCTGCCCGCCCTCCCATCAGCCGCTCTGCAACAGTGCACAGGTGTGTCCTGCGCAGTCTCAGCATTCTTGTTTTCCACTTAGGCAGAAAGGAAACACAAAGGCAGAAGATTAAGTTATACCAGGTACAAACAGATGAGAGCAAGAACATAGGAGGAGCCGTGGAATCGAGAGGCACATCTCCATAAGTGGCCCTGGAGGGTTCCTGGTGACATGATTGGGATCAGCGTCAACAACTGCAGAGACACGGAGCGCTGACTTTGGACGTCGCAGGCCGGTTAGCTTTAGTTTTAGGGAAATGGCAAACCCACCTCAAACTTGGCTATATCATTGGAGTCTGAAGGATAAAGCAGATAGGGATTGGTACAGTAGATGACATATTGATAGCAACAGCTCAGGTGGGTTCCCCCCTCCTTTTTTCATTTTTTTTTTAATTGGGAAGGTTAATGATTTACAGTCAACAGTAAATGCAGTTGTTGGCACATGTGTAAAATTTCTCCGTTTTCTGCAAAACACTCTCACTCCCAGCCTAGGTCCCCCTCCACCATCGTGCACCAGGACCTGAAAGCTCCCCACCACAGAATCTTTACTTTGGTGCAATACACCAAACCCAGTCCAAGTTCTGCTTTGTGTTTCTCAACTTCCGTACATGAGTGAGATTATCCCATATTCATTCTTCTCTTTCTAATTTATCTCACTTAACCTGATTCCTTCAAGCTCCATCCAGGATGAGGTGAAGAAGCTGAATTCAGCTTAGTTGTTTTCCTTGGGAGACTGCATTTTGTCTCTAAGACCCAAAGTACAAGAACCTTAGTAGTCATTCCTGCCCCTCACCACTTTGCTGATATCAATAGTTCCTGATGCCTCAGACCTACAATCTTTCTATGAAAAATATTCCAGCTCTTGGTACACATACACACATACACACACACACACACACACACTATGGTAGCAAATATGGAAATACTGCATTCTCTATTATACAATAGCTGGAAACAATTTCAGTGTTCAGTTATTATATGTATAATATATGTGTAATACTCTTGATGCAACATTATTCAATTTGTAGCAGCACTGATGGGCCTTGAGGGTATTGCACTAAGTTAAGTAAGTCAGACAGAGAAAGAAAAAGCCCATGTGCTCTCCCTCACATGTGAAATTTAAAACAACAACAATAAATCCAAGATCATAGATACAGGCAGTAGGTTGGTGGTTGTCAGAAAGGTGGGAGGAAGAGAGGGAAAAAATGGGTTAAGGAAGTCAAAAGGTACAAACTCTCAGTTCTAGAAAAATAAGACCCAGGGATATAATGTAAATTGTGGTGGTTGTAACTAATAATACTGTATTACATTTCTGAAAGCTGTTAAGAGAACAGATCTTGAAAGTCTTTGTCAAAACAAAAACAACCAAACAAGCAAAAACACATTCTAGTGGCCTGGAAGGTAGAGAAACCATTGGACCCTCAAGCATGAGGATCCCAGTTTGATCTCAAGCATTGTATATGCCAAAGTCATGCTCTGACTCCTTCTCTCACTTGCTCTTTCCTCACCTCTCATTAATAAAGAAGTATAAATCTAAAATCACATTGCATAACTCTACATGAGGAGTAATGCTAATTAGATTAATCGTGTTGATCCATTTGCAAGATATATTAATATCATATCACTATATTCTTTTTTGTTTTTTTCATATTTTTATTTCTTTATTATTGAATAGAGACAGAGAGAAATTGAGAAGGGAGAGGGGAGATAGAGAGGAAGAGAGATGGAGAGACATCTGCAGCCCTACTTCACCACTTGTGAAGCTCTCCCCCTGCAGGTAGGAATCAAGGGCTTGAACCCGGGTCCTTGTGCACTGTCATGTGTGTGCTTAATCAGGTGCGCCGCCATCTGGCCCCTCTTTTTTATTTTTGTTTTTACAAGAGCCCTGCATAGCTCTGATGTATAGTGGTGCCAGGGGGAATTGAACCTGGGGACTCGAGTGGCTCATGCAGGAAAGTCTGTTGCATAAGATTGTTTCTCCAGCCTAAATGAACATAATGTTAGGCTTTGACTATGCTTAGGAAGTCACTACATAAACTCAAAAAAATGCATAGTACTGTTGACATAAGTTCAAGAAAATAATAACTACAATACTACATTCTTTTGAAGCAAAGAAAAATTAAAGCTCCAAAGAGGGAAGGGCTTTTTTCAATTCAACGTACCAGGTTGGCTTTCTTTTTTTTACCTTCTTCTCCCCCTTCTTCCTTCCTTCCTTCCTTCCTTCCTTCCTTCCTTCCTTCCTTCCTTCCTTCCTTCTACTTTTCCTTCTTTTCTTCCTAAGGTGGCTAATTCTCATGCTTCAGTAAGATTTCCACAGCCTGGGATCAGGCAGTAGCTCATCATACAGAGCGTTGCACCTTACCAAGTACAAGGCCTCAGGTCTGACCTCTAGCACCACACGGGAGCACCATCACATGGGGGAGGCTCCACAGATGGCCATGTGGCTGTTGTGCCTTGCCCTCTCTGTCAGTCTGTCTCCAGCCCCTGCCCCTCCTGCCCCTAAAATCTAAAATCTAAAATCAAAGAGGGGAAAGCTCAGCCCAGGCATAGTAGAATTTCACATACATGAGAACCCGTGCAGCAAAAATGAAGAAAAAAATTATATTTCCACAAACATGAACAAATGAAATAGCAGCCCTCAGCTAGAGTATTACTCATGCTGTGGGTTAAGTTTGCTCAGGCATGCCAGGACATCAGACAATCACAGAGAAAAAGACCGGAGCAATTAACTTTTTCTTTAAGTCCATAAGAAAATGAAAAAAAAAAAAAACCCTGTTTCAAGTAAACAACCTCAGACAAGGTAATTAACAACAATGTTTTAGAGAGATTTCCCACTCCAGAAAACTCAAGCTTGGTTTTCTCTCTGGGGTTTAGCCCTGAAAATGGAGAAGGTGACAACAAAATTGACATAGAATTATTTCTGGTGGGAATGTACTTATTTACTTTGACTCTTTCAACGACTGCTGGCTGCCCATCAGTGATCTTCTCTCAGAAATAGAAGGATCAGGAGCATAAACACCCAGGTCTCAAGGATGTGGCTTCTACTCGTGACTAATGGCCTAGACATGGTCCCCCTTGGCCTCAGTTCTGGCTCTGAAGATGGCAGGTGGCAGGGCTCAGAAGGACGGGGTAGTGGATGAACAGCATTGTGTGTGGAAACCCAAGCACTCAACCCACTTGGGTTCAAATCTCAGCTACTTAGAAATGGTGTGTGTGTGTGTGTGTGTGTGCGTGCGTGTGCGTGTGCACGTGTCAGTCAAGTCCTTTAACTCTCTGACCTCATGTCCCTTTACCTGGGAGGTAGGCACAGGGAAGGGCCTCCACCAGGAGCTTATGAGACAAAGCCTGTGGTGCTGTCAGCTGCTTGCTGCCCAAACAGGCAAATGTTTGAGAGGTGGTCACACATTGCTATCCAGGGTCACCCTCTGAGAGGGGACAGGAGGCTCACCAGGTGACTCCCACTAACTCAGCCATGATCATAACTCACTTAAGCCCATGTCCCCCAGTGCCGTTGGAGGTAGAGTCTCTGCTACCTGCCGGCTCTGTCTCATCCCCAGGCCAGCCGCATCCAGCTCTGCAGACCCTGCCTTTACTTTACCCTGGCCCTGCCCTGTTCCACCCTTCCTGTCCCAGGCAAATCTGTGAAAAGGTCTGGACGAGCAAGCCTAGCGCACTAGTCTAACAGGATGATGAGATACCAAACCAAAGCCCTGAGCCAAAAACCCAGGTGGAGACACGGTACTGCCATGCTGTTGCCATCCACAGGCTGGCCTTTCTGTTTAGGGCAGGAGGAAGTAGGGGCAAATAGGTGTCCTCCATCGAGTGCTGACAGAGCAGCTGAGTAAGAAAGTGGTCACATTTCTCCAGACAAGAACAAGCCCAACAAGCAAACTCGCACAAGAGGGGGGACTGAAGGAGAGACAAGGGGCCCAGGCCACCAGCTCAAGGGATCCCGACATACACAGATTGAGGTTTTCTGGAATCTAGCAGGTGCAGGTCCGAGCAAATGGGGAAACCTGACACTGCCATGTGCGCAGCACTTCTGCCTCTAGCAGGCTCACACAGACTCTGCTGCTCAACAGAAACAGAAGAAAGGGACTGGTTAGCAACACTCCTGGTTGAGAGCACACACTACCATGCACAGGGACCCAGGTTCAAACCCCCAGCTCCTACCGAGGGTTGGGGAAAAATTTCACAAGCAGTGAAGCAATGCTGCATATCTCTCTCTCTCCCCCCTCCTTCCCTCCCTCCCTCTCTCACCTCTCTCTCTCTTTCCCTCTCTCTCACCTCTCTCTCTTATCTCTTCTCCTTTTTTATCTCCCATCTCTCAACTTTTCTCTGTCACAACAAATAAAAGAAACAAAAAAAAAAAAGAGGGAAACCAGTAGCACACCTGGTTGAACACACATGTTACTATGTGACTATGTGAAAGGAACCAGGTTCAAGCCCCCCCCACCCCCGTCCCCACCTGCAGAAGGAAAATGTCACAAGCAGTGAAGCAATGCTACAGTTATATTCCTCCCCCCTCTCTCTCCCTGGACAGATGACCTCACCAATGTGTCCTGGAACCCCACCTTCCCAGAGCCCTGCCCCACTAGGGAAAGATAGAAACAGGTTGGGGGTATGATTGACCTGTCAATGCTTATCTCCAGTAGAAAAGCAATTACAGAGGTCAGACTTTCCACCTTCTGCACCTCATAAAGATTTTTGGTTCAAACTCTCAGAGGGATAAAGAAAAAAGTAACTTCCAATAGAGGGGGTAGAATACAGAACTCTGGTTGTGGGAATTATGGAATTGTACCCCTTTTATCCTATAATCTTGTTAATCATTATTAAATCACTAATAAAAAAGAGAGAAGTAGGGAGTTGTATGTGGAATTAAACACACACATTGCCATGCACAAAGATCCAGGTTTGACCCCCACTCCCCACCTGCAGGGGGTCTCTTCACAAGCAGTGAAGCATGTTTGCAGATGTCTATCTTTCTATTTCCCTCCATCTCCCTCTCCCCTCTCAATTTCTCTCTGTCCTATCAGGTAAAAAAAATAAAAGATGGTGAATTAACCTTCTTCATTTCATCTTTGATGGAGTTTGAAGGAACCATGTTAAGTGAGATAAGAGAATGGTGAATATGGATATGGGATGGTCTCACTCACTAACAGAAGTTGAAAATTAATACACAATAGAATACTACTCAGCTATTTAAAATGGCGATTTCAACATTTTCAGCCCATCTTGGATGGAGCTTGAAGAAACCATGTTAAGTGACAATAAGTCCAAAATAGAAGGATGAATATGGGGTGCTCTCACTCACAGGCAGAAATTAAAAAACTAGATCAGAAGAGAAAACACTAAGCAGAACCTGGAACGGAGTTGGTGTATTGCACTAAAGTAAAAAACGCTGGGGTGGGGCAGGGGAAGGGTTCAGGTCCTGGAACATGATGGCAGAGGACCCAGTGGGTATTCTTACGTGGAAAACTGGGAAATGCTGTGCATGTACAAACTATTGTATTTACTGTTGACTGTAAAACATTGATCCCCTAATAAAAGAAAGAAAGAAAGAAAGAAAGAAAGAAAGAAAGAAAGAAAGAAAGAAAGAAAAGAAAAGGAAAGAAAAGAAAAGAAAAGAAAAGAAAGAAAAATAAGGGAAAACACAAAGCAGAATGTGGACTGGGTTTGATGTATTGCATCAAAGTTAAGGACTCTCGGGTGGGTGGTGGGGAGGGTTCAGGTCCTGGAACATGATGGCAGAGAAAGACCTACAGGGGGTTGATCACTAAAAAAAAATTAATAACAACAATAATATCTTAATTTTGGTTTGAGGAGATAGCATAATAGTAAAATAATAATAACTGTTATAATTTAAAAAGAGAGATGATGACTCATTCCCACCAAGGCCTCTTTTCATTCTGGTCACTGCTCAGTAGAATTAATTCCAATTTCTGTGTCTTCCCCTCCTCCTTCCACCTATTTGTTTCCTTGTTTTACGATTTTATTTATTCATTGGATAGAACAGAGAATTCAGGAGTGAATGGGGAGATAGAGAGAGAGAGGGAAAGAGAGACACCTGCAGCAATATTGCACTGCTCTTGAAGCACCCGCCCGGCAGCAGGGACCAAGCTCTTGAATCCAGGTCCTTGCACATGGTACCGCGCTCTCAGCCAGGTGCACCACCACCTGGCCCCCCTGATTTTTTCCTAATTAAGTAAATGAGACATAATTGTCTTCTGATCCTCAAATTCAACAATATTTAAAGGCTGATGATTAACTTGCTGGGAAAACACTGGATTAGGACTCCCCCTGCCCCCAACCTTGCTTTCATTCTAATGTGCTAGAAACAAAGCGAACAAAAAAATAAAACACACTTTAAAAGATCAAGACTGAAAAAATTAACTACATACTTTTGTGATTCTCCATATAAGAAACTAACTAAAGGGCAAATACCTGAGAAATAATAATATTTGTGATTTATGGAACAAAGGGCTGTCATCTTAGAACATGAAGAATACACATAAATCAATATGAAGGTGGCTGTAGCAATAAAAAGAGGACACAGGACAAGAAGAAAAATATTTAAAATTGGGTTAACTTTGAAAAGTCCTTTTGTTATGGTTTACTGTACAGTATCCAGTATCTTGTATATAGCTGTGCTATTGGATGCTTCTAATCTACTTGGTCTAGGCTTTTGAGAGAGCCCGCATATCAAATACACAGCCTATATATTAAAAAGATTCAGTTTGTGTTTTGAAAAACTTTGAGACATACAATTGATTTTCCCCCTCTCATATTAATCAACTACTGATTTATATGTCTACATTTTGCTAGGAGTGTACATAAACACCATTCCCACCACCAAAAGACTGTGACCCATCCCTCCCACCCACTCCCACCCCCCACTGGCCCAGGAAGCTGCATGTCTACCCCTCACCACAGGGTTTTTACTTTGGTGCCCTACTTACAATTTGATCAGGTCCTGCTTTTAGTTTCCCTTTCAGATCTTCTTAGTCAACTTCTGTTGATGAGTGGGATCATCCCATACTCATCTTTATCTTTCTGACTTAGTTCACTTAACATAATTCCTTCTAGCTCTGTCCAAGATGGGTCAGAGAAGGTGGGTTCATTGTTCTTGATAGCTGCATAGTATTCCATTGTGTATATATACCACAGGTTTCTCAGCCACTCATCTGGTGTTGGGCACCTGGGTTGCTTCCAGGTTTTAGCTATTATGAATTGTGCTGCTCTGAACATAGGAGTACACACCTCTTTTTGGTTGGGTGTTATGGAGTCCTTGGGGTATAACCCCAGGAGAGGAATTACTGGATCATGTGGAAGGTCCATGTCTAGCCTTCTGAGAGTTTTCCAGACTGCTCTCCACAGAGGCTGGACCAATTTACATTCCCACCAGCAATGTAAAAGGGTTCCTCTGTCCCCACATCCTCTCCAGCATTTGTTGCTGCTGTCCTTTTTGATGGATGCCATTCTTACAGGAGTGAGGTGGTATCTTAGTGTTGTCTTAATTTGCATTTCTCTGACAATCAGTGACCTAGAGCAGTTTTTCATATGTTTGTTAGCCTTTTGGATCTCCTCTGTAGTGAATGTTTTGTTCATATCCTCTGCCCATTTTTGGATGGAGTCATTTACTTTTTTGGTGCTAAGTTTGCTGAGCTCTTTATATATTTTGGTGATTAGTTTCTTGTCTGATGTATGGCATGTGAAGATCTTCTCCCATTCTGTGAGGGGTCTCTTTGTTTGTTTAATAGTTTCTTTGGATGTGCAGAAGCTTTTCAATTTGATGTAGTCCCATTGATTTTTTTCTGCTTTAGTCTTCCTTGCAATTGGGTTTGATTCATCAAAGATGTCCTTGAGGTGTAGTGTCTCAAAGTTTTTCAAAACACAAACTGAATCTTTTTAATATATAGGCTGTGTATTTGATATGCGGACTCTCTCAAAAGCCTAGACCAAGTAGATCAGAAGCACCCAATAGCACAGCTATATACAAGATACTGGATACTGTACAGCAAACCCTAACAAAAGGACTTTTCAAAGTTAACCCAATTACCAAATAATGTGATGATAACATTAACTATCGATTGTCTTTTTGAACCCTAAGACAGCAGGAACCTCACATCTCCACTATAGAGTCCCTACTTCCCCCAGTCCTGGAACCCTTGGATAGGGCCCACTTTCCCGTATGCCTCTCCCAATCCATATCAAATAATATTGCATCCGCTGATCACAACCTAACCAACGCAACGATTGCCACCTCAACATGCTTCACCTCAGACTGTGTCCAGAGACTTCACGAGTGGAATGACAACCCTTCAGCTTCATTACTCGGGTGAGACCTTTCCTTATATAGTACACTCTAATTTCATCTCAGGTGGTTCACTTTCTGACAAAGTCCCCTAACCTAGATATACACCAGTTTCTGTGAGAGAGAGCTTATGTTCACACGTATCCATAAACTACTGCAAAATATATACCTGAAATTAGAAGTACACTAGAGTTTGCAGTGAGTACCCCCCTAACACTTCCTCTCCACTATTCCAAGCTTTGGGTCCATGATTGCTCAACAATTTGTTTGGCTTCGTATGTTAACTCTCTTTTCAATCACCAGGTTCCAGATGCCACCAGGATGCTGGCCAGGCTTCCCTGGATTGAAGACCCCACCAATGTGTCCTGGAGCTCAGCTTCCCCAGAGACACACCCTACTAGGGAAAGAGAGAGGCAGACTGGGAGTATGGACCGACCAGTCAATGCCCATGTTCAGCGGGGAAGCAATTACAGAAGCCAGACCTTCTACCTTCTGCAACCCTCAATGACCCTGGGTCCATGCTCCCAGAGGGCTAGAGAATGGGAAAGCTATCAGGGGAGGGGGTGGGATATGGAGATTGGGTGGTGGGAATTGTGTGGAGTTGTACCCCTCCTACCTTATGGTTTTGTTCATTAATCCTTTCTTAAATTTAAAAAAAAAAAGAAAAATATTTAAAAGTGTACATAGATATGGAAACATGCTCACAAGGTTTTTAAAAATCTAGTTAAAACAACAGTGAAATAGTACACTGTACCCCTATGCTTGCCTCTGCTTTTTATTTATTTATTTATGTTTGCCTCCAGGGTTATTGCTGGGGCTTGGTGCCTGCACTATGAATCTTCTGCTCCTGGAGGCTATTTTTCCCCTTTTGTTGTCCTTGTTGTTTATCTTTGTTGTTGTTATTATTGGTGTCATTGTTGGATAAGACAGAGAGAAATCAAGAGAGGAGGGGAAGACAGAGAGGGGAGAGAAAGATAGACACCTGCAAACCTGCTTCACCACCCATGAAGCGACTCCCCTGCACATGGGGAGCTGGGGGCTCGAACCAGGATCCTTATGCCGGTCTGTGCATTTTGCACCATGTGCGTTTAGCCCACTGCACTACCGCCTGGCCCCCTACTTTTTTTTTTCAATCAAATATCCAAGAAGATCTAGGCCCTATTTCTGTTCAGGACAGACACAATGAGTTTTATGTACTAGGGTGTTTGCTTCAGAGCAAGGAAGTATTCTGACCCCTCCTCTGACCTCCCTTTAAACACAGCAATTGGCAGTGGGGAAGTTCAACCCCCAATAGTAACACCATTGTTCATTCACAATGAGCACAGTGCACCGACACTTCTGTTCTTTGCTTGCGGCATTGGAAAAGGAACTAGCCCAGTTTTGCACAAACATTTCCTACAAGGGCTTCACAGGCACTCCATGTTTGGGTTACTGATATATAAAGCAAATCTGTCTGAAAAGGAGACAGATGGAGCTTGGTGAGACAGAGTAGAAAGTCGTAGGTGAGAGTCACAGCTGACTGTTTCCAGATTTTACTAGACAAGACAAATGTCATTGAATGTACAGTGGGTGTCAGTGACATTTAGGCCTGTAGCAGGAAACTTGGCCTAAAGGCCCTGGAAACTCAATTTCAGAAAGCTAATTGTTGTTCTGTATTGCTTGTAATATGGGTAGAATTATTTTTAATTCAATTTTCATGACTGTGTAAAGTGCATTTAGAAGGGCTAGGAAGATAGCATAAAGGTTCTGCAATAGACTCTCATGCCAGAGGCTCTGAGGTCCCAGGTTCAGTCCCTAGCACCACCATAAGCCAGAACTGAGTAGTGCTCTGATCTGTCTCTCTTTCTCTCTCCCTCTCTCTCCTTGTCATTAGACTAAAATAAATAAAATATTTTTAAATATATATATGGAAAGTTTTCTTTAGACTTAGTTTGCCAGACGGAAAACACAAGGGGTGGGGATTGTGTCCATTATAATGGACTACGGTGAAGGGTACTTTATGGCGGATGGGTATAATGACAAGCATTTGAAGAGGTGGGAGTCTGTACTTTTAAAGCATATGTAGGGGCTGGGAAGTGGCATGCCCAGTTGGGCACACATATTGTAATGCACAAGGAACTGGGTTCAAGGCCCCAATCCCTACATGTAGGAGGTAAGTTTCATGAGTGGTGAAGTAGTGCTGCAGTTCTTTACCTCTCTCTCTCTCTCTCTCTCTCTCAGCCTACCTGCACCCTACTATCTCAAATTCTGTCTCCAATAAATAATAAAATATTTTAAAACATATAAATGAATTAATAAAGCATATGCATTGCTGTAAACCAATGTCACCTCAGTACAGCCAAATAAAGAAATTAAAGCCAAGGGTTAAAAAATGAATGAAAAGCTTTATCTAGGAAGTTCCTAATGAAAATAGAATCCATAGCTATCTACAATGTCAATGTTGAATACTTCCCCTGTCACTGAGAAAAAGCCAGAATTCACTGGAAGGCAGGAAAGAAATATTGATCAGGGCAAAGTGTGAAAAGAAGGATGGATAAGCCTCTCTGAGGAAAGTATAACTGGACTAGAGAGACCAAGACTGAGAGGCTAAAAAAAGAAAGAAGAAAGTATAAGTAAGGAAGTGGAAACAGGGACTAGGAGAGAAGAAATAAAGGAAAGATGGAAGCCAGGGATAACTGAGTACAGCTACCTGCAGAAGGGTTTGCCTCAGGCCCTCACTGATGTCTCTCGAGAAATTCACCTCTCTCAGGTATGTCTGCTTCTGAGGAATGCTTATCTTCCCCTAGCTGACTGAATCTTACTGACAGAAGCTGGATCTAGGAAACTGAAACCATCCTAATTGTCACACAGTTTTTAAACTTTACTAATATTCTATCAGTTCAAAGGACCTTAGCTATAGACAATTTAGGGAATACAGAGAAATCAAAAGGTGTAGAATAAACTCACTTTTACCTGCTTCTTACAGAGACCATTAGTAGCTTTATGCTAAAAAATATTTAATAAAATCTCCTTATCATTTTTCTATTATTTTTATGTAGAAAATGAATGTTGGCGCCTATGAGAAGTACCTGAATGATGCACAATCTTGTTTCAGATATATTTAAAATAGAAGAAAGGTAGAAGTCACTTGATGTTTTTCTAGATTTTTCACGGGTATGAAACTTTCAAATCATTGTTTCTTTAAAAAAAAAAAAAAGGAGGAGAGGGAGAAGAATGAGAAGAAAGGGTAGAAGGAGCAGGGGAAAAAGAAGGGGAGGGGAGGGGAGGAGGAACTGCCAAGTGTATAAGAGTGAGTTCAGTGGTAGAGTACAGGACTTGCATGTTTTCAATTCTGGGTTTCATCTGACTAGCATATATGTCAGAGCTGAGAAGTATGCTGCTCTCCCTCCTTTCCCTCTGTCTCTATCTACCTAGCTCTCTCTCCCACCATCCCAAATTAGTAAATATAATATTTGCAATAAATATTCAACCCTAACTTTGTCAACGGATAGCACAGGAGGGTAAGTAGCCAGAAAGAAAATTAAAAAATGAATAGATAAATAAATTGGTATAATACAGAAACCAACTAACTTTGAATAAGCAAAGAGTAGATGTACACTCATCTTTCAGCTGATAGAGAAATAGTGCGCGTAAAACAAAAGTACAACTGATAAGTCAGAAACTACTGTTCAACAGACTTTACGGGGGGGGGTCATTTTTATTTCTAGACTCCTTAGAGATTACGTGCTAACAATCTTTGCCTAACCTAGCTAAAGGCCTCAGGCCACATCTCCCCCAAGAAATGAGGACTAAATTGAAGCCAGAGGGGTAGGTAGACAGAAAGGAGCAGCAGGCAAACAGGTCAGGGGTAAGAATAGCAAAGAAAGCATTTTCCAGAGAGAAGAGTGTGGGCTATATGCTAATAGCAAAAGGGTTCATTCAGCACGAAGAGAGACAGAGATCCAAGGTGGCAGAAGATGAGGTTACATCAGTGAACCAGATCAGACAAGGTCTGGAATAACTCCTTCCCGAGCCTGGTGGACACCTGTCCCACCGAAGGAATATTAGTCAGATAGCCATACCTTGGTGAGTCATAAGGGATAGTCTTTGCAGGGAAAGCCACTGATGTGGAGCTTCCTACAGTGTAGCGCTCGTCCAGGGAAGCTTACCTTTGCCATCGGCATGTGACTTCTGCATTTCTGTGGAGGTTGGCCAAATCAGCTAGCAGATGGAATATCCAACCAGCACTTCCACAGCACTTGCTGTATTCCAGGCACTGTGTGAACTCTGAGTGAACTGATTCATTTCATTGTCACCATAGTAGGTAGATACGATTCTTAGCCCCATTGACTAATTAAAAAAAAAAAAAAGTACAGAGATAGTAAATAATGTGACTGATGTCACAGAGATGGCAGAGTGGCAGAGACAACAGGGCTCCAGCAGCCTGTCTCTTAAGGACTGGACCCCACACCTTCTTCATGGGCATTTACATGGCCAGCTCTTTGTCTCAGTGGGAAACCAAACAACCATCGTGGAGAATGTGCCCCGGTGACAAGAGCTCCAGAAGGTCAAACTCCAGGCAAGTCCCTTAGCTAAATATCTCAATCATTCATCAACAGATGTGCTGCACTCAGTGGCAAGGAAGTAATGTGTTGTCATTTACCCAGCACTTACCCAAGTTGTCCATGGCCTTGGTAGTCAATACAATACCATGAAGCCAAAAAGACAGGATTATACTGAGATTCAGACTCTGTGTGGGGAGGGAAGTGAATACCAAGGCCACTTGAAGGAAAGTCTAATCATAAACCATAGGGTCCTGACTCACAGGAGAGGCCCTAAGGAGGCTTTCGACACCTGCTCTGGCCTTCGGTTGAAATCTAGGTTTGGCCAAGAGAAGATCTACATCTCTGTCTCAATTATAGCTCCTTGAAAATGGGAATAAAAGTAACACCTGAGGGGATGGGGTCATAGCACACTCAGTTGAGCACACAGGTTATTATGCTCAAAGATCTGGATTTGAGCCCCCACTCCCCACTTCATAGAGGTGAAGCAGGTCTGCAGGTGTGTCTCTGTCTCTCTCCCTCTCTATCTTCCACTCCTCTCACAATTTCTCTCTATCCAATTAAATAAAATAGAAGGGGAAAGGGAAAAAATGGTTGCTGAGAGCAGTGGATTCATAATGCCAGCACCGAGCCCAGTAATAACACACACACACACACACACACGCACACACACACACACCTATATCTATCAGATGCTGGTGTTGTGAATACTGGATAAAGAAGAGAATAAAGACCACTAAACACATTTTGTGTTTCCTTTCTCTTATCAACTACAACATATCTTCCCATGAGGAAAGTATATGTCACATTCTTTCTTTTTTTTTTTTTTAAATTCAACCATAATGGGTTGGCCAACAAGACAGCTCATTTGGACAGTGTGTGCTTTGTCATGTAAATGACCCAGGTCTGAGTCAGGCTTCCACTGTACTGAAAAAAGTTTCAGTGTTATTCTATGTATGTATGTATGTATGTATGTATGTATGTATGTATGTATCTACATAACTATCTGGAAAGGTCAGCCTGGAGCAGTGAAGCAGTGAAGTAATAATAATAAGATTCAACCATAGTTTAGATGTTGTTATAGAACACAGGTGCGAAGATGAATATTCAAACTCCCTTCTCCCCTCACTCTCATTTCCACAAATTCTGATACTTTCTTCATTTTGAATCATAAATGATATGATTGTGGAGTGTTCAGGGTTTCTTAAAACAGGTCACTTAGAATGTCACCTACAGAAAATACACAGGTAGGTGCAAAGAAGATCACGATTCCTACCACCACTTATCTTTTTCCCTTAAAGATCTATCTTATTATATACATAAATGAGAGAGTGTGGGGGAGAAAGAACCAGGTCACTTGGGCACATACACTGCAGGGTGTCAAGTTCAGGGCCTCATGCCCTCAAGTCCAGTGCTTTATCTACCATGCCACTTCCCAGCCCACACAACCACATTCCTAAGTGGGGAAAGGAACTCAGATTCAACCCCCCACATCCAGAGTAAGGAGGGCCATGGTCCACACTCATTTCCCAGAGGCATCACAAGCCCCATCTGAGCTTCCAAGGTTCACACTGTTCTTCCCAAGTCCCAGGCCCCTTTGTCCCTAGAAGTATAAAAGCCTTCATGCCAAGGCAAGATGTTCCCCCCAAGTCTATGAATCCTCAGGACCAGCGTCAGGATCCCTCAACTGAGCCACTGCTCTCCTTCTGGCAAGAGACAGACGCTGACGTGTGTTCTGGGCACCCCTGTTAGAAGCAATCACAGAAAACACCAGGAGCTGAAGAAATTCACCATCCCCTTCAAATATATGTAAGAAAGGAAACATATGTCATGCTTTTTATGTGAAATAAATTCAGAAGCTGAAATGTCTGAGGGAGAAAATGAGTCTTTGAATAGAAACCTGCAGCAGGGAGCAAAAAGAGGGAAAAGGCCAAATCTCAAACACAGCTACTTTTCTTTCCTTTAAACACTGCCTGTTCAAGCAAAAATAAGCAGTCTCCAACAGCATCCTCCCCTCAACTCTTCCCAGGGCCTCTAAATCCGGGGAGGCAGAAATGGTGGTGTTTGCTTTGCATCTTTGGCCTGTGTTTCTGAGGCCTTTGATTGCATGGGAGATGTTTACCTCACAAATGCAGCCTAGTTCAAGCCAGAGGGGAGGCAAAGGCAATGAAAAGAACGCCACAGGCTAGAAGGTGAGCAGGCTGGTGGCAGAACAGCAAAAGCCTTTTCAGGGGCAATCAATAAGAGGTAGAGGTACTTCCGGCTGCAGGGGACACAGTGCTTCTTGGGAAATGGTTAGAATAGGCACAAGGGAGAAAGGCAGCCTCTGATTACAGCCCAGGACTCCATTATCTGGAAGTCAAGAATAGATGGCTCCTTCTTTCCTCAATGGCTTTTTGTTTTCTTTCTACCAGAACACTGCTCAGCTCTAGCTTATGGTGGTGTGAGGGATTGAACCTGAGACTTGGGCATGAAAGTCTTTGCAGAACCATTATGCTATCTCTCCCACCCCTCAATGGCTTTTAGAAGGAGTAAGAGAACATCACTATCACCATTCAAACTTCAACTCCCTACAGTTCCTAGCTTCTTGTAAAGCTCTGTGCTTTAGATCCCAATCTTTCGACATGCAAAGGACATATGCACTGCTGTGTTCATAGCTGTATTCTTCAAAGTAGCCAAAGAGTGGAAGCAACCTAAATGCCCATCAACAGAAGACTGGCTAAAGAAGTTATGGGACGCACACAGGACCATACGCAAGGACCCAGGTTCAAGCACCTGCTCCCCACCTGTAGCAAGGATACTTCAGGAGTGGTGAAGCAGGTCTATCTATTTCCCCTCTCTATCTCCCCTCCCTTCTCAATTTCTCTCTGTCCTATCCAATTTCAAAAAAAAATAGAGGGGATAAATTATGGGATATATATTCCATGGAATACTACTCTGCAATAAAAAAGATGATATTGTGTCCTTTGGGACAAAATGGATGGAACTAGAGGTGATTATGTGGAGAGAATTTGGAATTTAGAGATCTAATTTATATGAACTTAAAAAAAAGGAGACAGGGAGAAGTACACAAATGGGCTCTAAGATTTTATGAGAACTATGGTGACTATGGTTGGGAGGGCAGGGACACAGAACTTTAGTGGTGGGTGCAGTGTGGAACTATACCCTTTAATTTCACAGTTGAGTAAACCACTAGTAGTTACA